>NW_027361773.1:7220000-7295000 GCF_039654945.1 Dendrobates tinctorius
CCGCAGGCTGGGATGTGGGGGTGTTTGGAGGTCCTTTGCTGCGGGTGAAAATAGCTGCGGTGCTATGTGGTGTGGGGGGGTTACGCCAGCATTTTGTGAAAGCCCCCCGCATATCCATTACTGCAAACCAGTGGCCTCCTGGAAAATGGCCGCCGTGGGCGGCACATGCTCAGATTGAGATCTCGGCAACAGAGAGCGACCTTGGGACCCCACTTCACCGCAGCCACCGCCCCCAGTAAGCAATAAGATGCATTGATTGTAAGAGGCACCACCATTTTATTTAAAAAAAAATTCCCATTTTTCGCCTCAAAATTTGGGGTGTGTTTTATAATCTGGTGCGTCTCATAAACCGCAAAATACAGTAATATTTAATACAGAAAATCCTAGTTATATGCCAAATTCATTCTTTGAAAATATAATAAATATTCTCTTTAGAGGGAAGGACTATGCTCTCAAACAAGAATGACTATGTGTGCAATATTACACTGAAAACATTTTTGCATATTTTTAAGATCATACTTTCTATGTATGTTACTTACTCACTATAATTACACATATATCTGTTTACAGTGTTCAAGCGCAGACTTGTTACACAGTGCCACTTTGAGTTTGTCCTCAGGCTCCTCAATGTCTAGTTATTCCAAATTTAAAAAAACTCTTCTAATGTTCTCATTATACTGTAGGTGACACTGACAGTATAATTTTGTAGAACTATGAAGTTATATAATTGTTTCAATGTAAGTATACAACACTGCACACTTGGTGCTAAGTTTGCATTCTCGACAAGTTGAAACAAAATGTAAAAGTTGTGTAAACTTATGTAACTCTACTGAAGTTCCATAAGAAAGTTCTAAAGCAAAAACATGGGCAATAGCTTTACATTCAAAACAATATAGAAATATGGTATTGTCAGAAAATGCATATCCATACATTTATTATGCTTAATGTCCCTAATAAAGTTGTTAAGATGTAGCGGAAAACACTTCTTCCAAAATGTACTGTATATCGCCACAACTCACAAAAGATGGGAGAATCCCAGAGCAAAAGAAGGGAATACACAATGCCAAAACAATATAAAAAAGTATTAAATGATTGCTCAATACAAATGTGAATAAGTAAAGGCATTAAAACAGAGGTGCCTCAAAGAAAGGGACAGCAGTAGTGTAGTGTCATCATATAAATAGTAAATGCACATAGAGCAGTGGCGCACACATACATGTAGTAAACACGCAGCATCAAATAATGTTGATATTAGAGCATTTACCTATAGACTGTGGAAGGCCTATCAGCTGACCAGAGGATATGGCAGGCATCGCATACCTTAGCCCGACGCGTGTTTCGCTTTGCTTCTTCCTGGGGGCATGTTCTGAAGTGCTTTACAGATATTATCATCATTCTACCCATTGGAAGGTCAGAATCTAAACTCCCAGCCAGTATGTCTCTGAAGTGTCGCAGAAAACCCACTGAAACTCCTTGCATATATTGTCCATGGTGGGATTTGAATATCGAACCACAGAGCTGCAAAGCAACAGTGCTAACCGCTGGAGCACCATATTATACCATTTTCTCATGACTTGAATTAACAAGCAACTGCTAGGACTTATCGTATTTCTTACATACCTTAGGCTTAGAGTCTTGTGAGAATAGAGTTGTTGGACAGGTATCGTGTGCCTGAAACTCAAATTGTTTCCTGTAAACCTTGATCACCCTGTAACTAGAGTTCATGTGTCTGAAAGCTAAGTTGTAGATAGGTGTTATAGGTAGAAGATCGCATGGCTGCTATTAATCTTGGATTAATGCAATAGTTCTAAACAGAGCATGAGCATTAATTGCATATTAAAATGCAGTAAAACAATATCAGATATGGTAATCTGACAAAAGTGCAAATCTGCATCCCCTATGAACAGTCTCCTAGCAGGGGCTGCGCATGTATGAGCAGGGGCCGCGCATGTACAGTATGAGCAGAGGAGGACACTGAATAAGCTGTATTTATTAGGCAACTTACAAGTTTACAACTTGTTGTGAAGGTAAATATGCCTTTTAAATGTCACAAGTGATGATGTTTAGCATTTTTCAGTAAAATTGGTAAGCCAAATTTGGAAAATGACAAAAAAAAATTTAAAAATTGATGTGATCTCTAAAGGAGACACAGTTTTATCAATTTTAGTATGACACAAATGGAAAATTGCAATGGATACTATCAGTACCACTACTCATGTCATGACTTCAAATTGTCAATAATGTTGCATTTATTTTGGTAATAACCAAAATGTTCAGGAGCGTGGCAAAGGGTTTTTTTAAAAAATGCACGGCTTCTCTTTAAGAGATTTATTAGATTGCTCAAGGACTGACTCTCAGCCACAATGCAGATCACATGAATAAGACAAAGCCGCAAAACCAAACACAGTAGCTACGAGAAGTACAGTGTGTAGTACTAACCAATGTAAGACCTGATGTACACAATGAAAAGGCAGCAGTGCTATTTTTTATTCTTTACCTGGAGTAAATGCCATTGTTTCTAATCTAAAAAATAGGCAAATCGCAGGAAAAATCAGAATACGTTTCAAAAGCGACTATATTCAATCATAGACGTTTCGACCTATCCAGGCCTTATTCATTACAGTACATCGCTGCAAGAGAAAAAATTCCATGAGTGGCAAATTCATATGTACAAAAGTTAAAATCACAAAAGAATTATGTCAGGAACACCGCACTGCACTTGCTCATTGAGCCAGTGCGCGTGTCCTGAGTAAGACAAACTGTGCTCTAAGATACCTGTGGAGCAGACAGCAGCAGAGAAGATTCGTGATTCAGACCAGCAGAACCTGAAGCACGTGACTGCTGGGGGCGTGGCCTAAACTCCAGAGAGCTAGGAGCTGAAGGAAAACTCCTAGCAGGGTAACTACGGGACAAAGTTACCAAGGGGCATAGACAGGGACGTAAACAGATCAGGCCGGGGTCAAAGCACGAGATAGCACAACAATACCAAAGGATAAGACAGAACGGAGAGTCAGGACGTAGCCAAGAAGTCAGAAACCAGAGAAACAGATATACAGTACAGAATCTATAGGCAAACTCACAACGGGGGACAGAACCAGGTCAGAACCATATAAGCAAGCTAGAAGACAACGAACAGGCACACAGGGGTCACCACACTTGGCCAAAGGCAAAAGTATAACTGACGGGAATTGGAGTTTCCCAGGGCTATAAGAAGCTCTCCCTGAACCAAAGAGAGGCCACAATAATTAACCCAAGGCGTGCAGGTCAAAGCCTGCACTGGGCTCAACACATTAACCCCTGACGTGCAGGTTAAAACCTGCACTGGGATCATGACAAATTAGTTACATAAAATCCAGAAGACATTGTTCATTCAAGAATATTCCATACAGTACAATCCCTAGAAGAATACAATGAGCATGATAACATACATTATGTTAAACTTGTATGGTACACTAGTCACGAGGTGGTTGGGACAATTCAAGTAGGTGGCAAATATGGCCAACCTGTATGGTAATGTGATGCTTACTTGTATGAAGATGATTCTTATATAGAAAGATGGGGCAGTCCCCTGAGTATGAGGGTATATTGAGAGCTGTGGGGGAATGAGATATATAGGTAAGTAGGAATTGTGTGGGAGGACTTTAAATATCGGGGCTTTGTACCTGCACCGGAAGTGCATCACAGGATGTGACGTAAAGCCCTTTTTCTTTGTGCGGTGAACACTAGGGGCAGAAAACTGGAAGCGCGTCACCGGAAGTGACAAGTAGCCGGGAATATCCACACAGCACACTGTGTTACGGCGGTTGTCATGGAAATAGTGTAAACAAAACAGTCCTGGATATGAAGAGAGGGAACAGTATCCTCTGAATTTGCAGTGTACACTCAAGCCTAGGGTTTAAGAGGTGTATTAATTGCCAGTTGGACTGGACTCACCGTAATTATAAAAATCTATTAAGCCATAATAAACGTAGTCAGTATGGACTGCAAGAGAGCGATATAATAAATACATTAAATACAGTATCCCTAACTCCCTGGTGTGAGAAAATATTAATAAGCAAGAAGAGATATGCCCCACATATGATCCCATTGGGCACTATGCAGGATGATGGGAGCAGTCCAATAATATTTAAAGGGGAACATCCCCTGCCGATCTGGTTATAGCAATTTACGTGAGTGTTCCACGTGATTATGTTGCGTATATAGTGTATGGAGGATATCCTCATACCTTTCAAACCGCACATTCAGCGTCTTCCACTCCCACACTACCTCCTCATCCCACCCTCTCTCTGTTGGAGTCCCCCAAGGCTCTGTTCTAGGACCCCTACTCTTCTCAATCTATACACTTGGCCTGGGGCAACTCATAAAGTCCCATGGATTCCAGTACCACCTTTATGCCGATGATACTCAGATCTACCTCTCTGGCCCAGACGTCACCTCTCTGCTGTCCAGAATCCCAGAGTGTCTATCAGCCATATCCTCCTTCTTCTCCTCCAGCTTCCTCAAACTCAAACTGAATGTAGACAAATCTGAACTGATCATCTTTCCCCCATCTCACAGATCTTCCTTACCCGACTTATCTATAACAATTGACGACATCACACTTCCCCATACCAGAGGTCCGCTGCCACGGAGTAACCCTTAACTCTGCCCTGTCCTTCAAACCGCACATCCATGCTCTCCACCTCCTTTCGCCTCCAGCTCAAATATATTTCCAGAATCCGTCCCATCCTCAACCCTCATTCTACTAAAATGCTTGTACATGCCCTCATCATCTCCAGCCTCGACTATTGCAACATCCTTTTCTGTGAGCTCCCTGCTAACACCCTCACACCTCTCCAGTCCATCCTTAACTCTGCCGCCTGACTAATTCTTCTCTCTCCTCGCTACTCCTCCGCTTCTCCCCTCTGCAAATCTCTTCACTGTCTCCCATTCCCTCAGCGTATCCAATTCAAATTACTAATGCTGACCTACAAAGCCATCTATAACCTGTCTCCCACATATGTCTCTGAACTAATCTCCCGATACCTTCCCTCACGTAATCTCCGGTCCTCTCAAGACCTCCTTCTCTCCTCCACACTTGTTCGGTCCTCACCCAACCGCCTCCAAGACTTCTCCCGAATAGCCCCATCCTCTGGAATTCTTTGCCCCAACACGTCCAACTATCAACCACAATCGGATCCTTCAGACAGAACCTGAAAACCCATCTCTTTAGGAAAGCTTACAGCCTGCAATGATCCCCGCTGCCTCCTCACCACTACTGGAGCTACCACCTCACCATCACTGGAACTGCTGCACCCACCCAACCTACAGTCTCCTTCCCCACCATCCTGTAGCATGTAAGCCCGAAAGGGCAGGGTCCTCTCTCCCCTCTATATCAGTCTGTGATTGTTAGTTTGTTTACTGTAAGTGATATCTTTACTTTGTATGTTACCCCTTCTCATGTACAGCAGCATGGAATCAATGGTACTTTAGAAATAAATAATAATAATAATAACCAAAATATGGGGAGTGAGTAAAAAGAAAATTATGACCAGTGCATCTCCCTGTTGAGACTCCTAGGTGATAATGTCTGTAAGGTATGAATCCAATAAGCCTTCCTTTGTTTGAGGAGTCTAGTATGGTTGCCACCGCGTCTAGGCCTGAGGACTTGTTTGATCACCTGAAAGCGTAGTTGTGCTATCATGTGTTTGGCCTTGGAAAAGTGGTCCGGTAAGGGTAACCATGTTTTATTGCAGCGAAAAGTGGATTTATGGCTTGCAATTCGATCTCTGACGTGTTGGGTGGTTTCACCCAAGTATAAGAGTCTGCACGGACATTTAATTATATATACAACAAAGTTAGTGTCGCACGTGTAGAAATCCTTAATGGGGTATGATTTGCCTGTCCTGGGGTGTGTGAAGTGGTCAGATTTGATAACGTAGAGCATGAGGCACAATTCAAGCATGGGTAGGTGCGATATCTATGGCTGCCCTAGAAGCATTGTGTGGGGACTGTGTTCCCGCTGCCGACATCTGCTCTGACTAGCTTGTCATGTATGTTGGATGATCTCTTGGTACACATTAGTGCAGGTGATCTGAAAGCCTCTATGCCAGGATATGCCTTGGCTAGAAGTGGCCAATGTTTCCTAATGGTTGCATAAACTTTCGGCATTATCGGGTGATAGACATGCACACAGGAGACTTTATCTGTCTTATTCCTTTGAAGGGAAGAAGAGGGTTGCATTGTAATTATTCTGGATTCCTCGTTCTTAAGCAAGATAGGAGGGTAACCCGATTCCTAAATTTGGATGACATATCTCTCAGTCTGTCTTGAAGTGTTGTCCTGTCAGAAACAATGAGTGATACCCTCTGGAATTGTGCGCGAGGAAGGCTGCTCTTGGTTGCCTTAGGATGGCAACTGGTAAAGTGTAAAAGACCATTACTGTCTGTTGGTTTTGAATATAAGTCTGTACAGAAAAGGCCAATAGGGTCTTTCTTGACCAATGTGTCTAGGAATGGAATATGAGTGGTATTATAGTTCAATGTGAACTGGAGTTCGGGTCTAATTGAATTAAGATAAGTGAAGAATGACTTAAGAGAATCCAGTGTGCCGTTCCAGATGCAGAAGATGTCATCTATATTTCTGTGATAGCAGACAGCGTGTTGTAGGAAGAGCTCGTAAGTATAAATATATTGCTCTTCAAAGCTGCTCATGTATAAGTTTGCATAGGCCGGCACCATGTTCGAGCCCATTGCGGTCCCACGTCTTTGGACATATAATGTGTCACCGAACAGAAAGAAGTTCTCATGTAATATCAAAGAAAGTAATTCTAGACAGAACTCGGTATCATCCATGGATAAGGTGGATTGTGAGAAAAGCTGTGATGCGGCCTCGAGATCTTTATCGTGAGTGATAGAGGTATATAAACTGTTCATGTCAAAGGTAACAAGAAAGGATCCAGTAGGTATGGCATCAAGCCTCCTGATGATACTCAGGAACTGGCCTGTGTCCAGTATGAACGAGCGTGTCTTTTTGGTCATGGGGTCATAATCTTTACCAGATAGATGGATAGAGGGGAAAGAATGGAATCCATGGAAGCTAATAGAGTGGAAGCTGATAGAGTGTGCGGTGAATTCTAACTACATGTACTAGGAATCTATCCGCCCGTTGCTCCGGCACCTTACTATTGGACAGAGTGCAGGCTAATACTCTTTTCACTGTTTCTAATCTGACATTTTTGTTCTTTTTTATTTCCTACAGATCTACGTTCCTTAGATATATTCCCCTCTTCCTCTTTACACCCTGTAAGTAAATCTAGTTTTGACTGACAAGACTAGATTTCCATACAGGGCGAAAAAAAGAAGATAGCACCATAGCACAGAAATAGAGGATTTTGTAATTGCGGAGACTGGCTGATTTTTGGAATTGCAGAGATTTGTATTTATTTTAAATGATTGAAGGCTCTAATATGTATGATACATATCTGATGGAGAAATAATGTTTTGTCACTGAATTGGATTAGTTATAAACAAGTTGTTCTCTGAGCATGGTAGGAGAGGGAGGCCATGTGTAATGAAAAACTGTTCCGTAATACACTAAGGATAGTTGTCAGAAGTGATTTCCTCATTGAGAAAAGAAAACTGGTGAACATATAAACCTAGACATAAACTGAACTTAGTCACCTCACTTAAAGATATCAGCATTGTCAAGTTTTCATTTTAGCTGTAGAAATACATAAAGCAGGACAAGCAATTTTGTAACCCAAGGTAAAGCCTTCAGAATGTGTCTCACCTCATCCTCCCCCAGATTAAATGTAATAGCTGTCACACATATATTAGTATGTGTTACATTGAAGACACCCAACTTACATAAGTAGCCAAAAGCATTATAAAACTAGGAAATATTGTGGTCTACTGCATATCTATACATATTCAACAAACACACATATTTTCCAGGTACATACCCTGCACAAAGCAGCATACAGTTATGGTATTCCAGCTAGAAGTATTCCTTAGGTTAGACCTCTCTTTCACTGTTCTTGTCTTGTCCTGAACCAGGACAGAAAGTGCTGGAAGCAGTAGTGTTCCGCACCACATGGCCACTTCCTGGTCGTTGTCTCAGTTTCACTGGTTCTTGCATCATTAGGATGCATATACTGGTGAGTACAATAATGGCACATAAAGCCATAAGCTTCTTCTTTCACCATTGAGCCTGTGCATCTGAGAGTGCAGCAATCTCAATTATGTCACTCACCACACCACACTATCAGTGCGGGACTCAGTACACTGAGTCTGAATCAGGGCATTTGGGGAATGGGGTTAGATAAGTAGTTTTATTTTTTTTTAAATTGACAACACTTGTGGGGATATCATACTGTGTGAGTGACAATGTGGCAACATACCATAAGGGGTGCTTTGTGAGTACACCATACTGTGTTGGAGGCTTTCTGGGGACATCATAAAGTTTGGAGGCTGTGTGGGAATATCATACTGTTTGACTGTCTGTGTGGGGACATCATACTCTATGGGACTGTGTAGTTATCATGTTGTGTTGGGAGCTGTTGATCATGATACAAGGGCTGAGAAGCAGGAACAGTATGATTATAGGTAGTCAGCGTACTTAATTCTGCTAAATATTAAGCAATAAAAAAAATAAAACAATAATAATAATAATAATAATAATAATAATAAACAGAATTAAGTTTGTCTTTTTGGTTTGGCCCTCCATAACAGTTACAGTGGAGAAAAAAAGTATTTAGTCAGCCACCAATTGTGCAAGGTCTCCCACTTAAGAAAAATGAGAGGGGCATGTGATTGACATCATAGGTAGACCACAATTATGAGAGTCAAAATGAGAAAACAAATCCAGAACACCACCTTGTCTGATTTGGCAAGATTTATTTTGCAATTTATGGTGGAAAATAAGAATTTGGTAACCTAAAAACATGCAAGATTTCTGGCTCTCACATACCAGTAACTTCTTCTTTAAGAGGCTCCTCTGTCCTACACTCATTACCTGTAGTAATGGCACCTATTTGAACTTGTTATCAGTATATCAGAATCTCCCAAGAGTTCATTGTTGTCAGCTTCTGCTAACTGCAGATCTCTGGTCATACTGGAGTTTCCTCATAACATGAAGAAGGAATAACGAAACATGCGTTGGGGTGGGAGAAATGCTACCAGCACTGCAGCACTTCATTAGACCCCTGTGTGCCACTGTGAATTTGATCCTAATATAGGTAATGTGCAATATATTTTCTTCCTTGTGAGTTATATGTATCTAATAGATAGTCATATGGGATTTGTGAGTTAGGTACTTATACCTTCTTCCCTGTATATATGTCATATTGGACCAGAAACTTTCACTAATATATATGTCAAATGATTATGATAGCAGACACATTGCAAAGCTATCAGTGGGCTAAAAAGGGATATTTTCCTTGGTTTTTTATTAATTTTTCAGTGCTTCGGTGGCTTTTTTCCATTATTGTGAGGCACCTTATATATAATTGTATATGAAATTGGTTCATTTATTTTAAAATATATTAATAAATATGACTTTTTAACTAACTTAGTGTTGTTTTGGTTCTTTAGTTGTGCACTGGACATTGGTGATACGTCCATGTTCACACTTGTGGATTTGAGTACTTTGAATTGAACCTTATAATTTTTGGACTTTGCTCATGTTGATATTTATGATTTGGAAAACTGCAGTGTTTTTGAAAACTGCAGCATGTCACTTCCTTCAGTGTTTTTCCTGAGTATTTGCTGTGTTTTTTCACACATAGAAAAAAATGAGTAAGTGCAAAAAAGCAGCAAAAAACGCAGGTATCAGTTTTTGCTGCAGCGTTTTTGATGCAAAAACCTAAGAAAGTTAAATCATTTTATCAACATGCACAAGAGACAACAAAAACGCAGCGAAAAAGGCAACAAAAACTCAGCAAAACCTGTTTTTTGTATGCAGCTTATTTACTGCAGGTTTTGCCTTCGGAAAAAAAAACATAGCAAAAACGCAACGTGTGAACATAGCCTTATTCATTCTACAAGAATAAGTGTATCTGAACCTTTAAATGATGAGAAACATCTACATGATTTCTATTATGTATTTTTTTCATTATCCACTACTACATGGATAATCAATTTGCATATAATATACTGCCCGGGATGTTTATAGGATGTCTGGAATATTATTTCACTGATGCAATAGGAAAATCCCTAAATTCCATTTCTTTTTAAACTGATTTGATGTTTTCGACAATTACCATAGTTTAATTGGTGGACTATCTAAAAAAACTATTTATAAATCTGAAAATTAAATGCCATTAATTTGAGCAAAAAAATATGTCTAAATGAAACCAACGAGTTAAAGAAAAAAATTGAAAATGAACAACTTATGAAACATGTTTTTATGGTACTTGAATTAGTAAATCAAAGAAATCATGAATATGAAGAAATGAGCGTGAGTCAGGCTGGACCTGACAGTTATAACAATTGAATCATATTTGGCAACATGTTTATTAACCCCTTTCCGACATCGGGCGTAATAGTACACATATGTCGGACACTCTCCCTTTGATGTGGGCTCCGGCAGTGAACCCACATCTTTCCTTGCACATGTCAGTTGATTTGAACAGCTGACATGTGCCCGGAGCAACTGAGGGTGGAATCGCGATCCACCCACAGCTTTTAACCCGTTAAATGCCGCTGTCAAACTCTGACAACGGCATTTAACATTCGCTTCCGGCAATCGCGCCAAAAATCCACCCATCAGTGACTCCCGTCATGTGATTGCAGGTCACTGATGGGTTGGCATGACAACCAGAGGTCTCCTGCAGATCTCTATGGCTGTTACTGCCAGATTGCCATGAGAGCCGCCCGATGGTCGGCGCTCATAACAAGTGAGTAATTCTGCTACATACAGGTGATCTGATCATTGCCTGTATGTAGCAGAGCCAATCAGGTTATGGCAGCTTCTAGTCTCCCATGGAGGCTATTGAAGCATGCCAAAAGTTAAAAAAAAGTTTTGAAAATATAAAAAAATAAAAAAATCTAAACGTTTAAATCACCCCCCTTTCGCCCCCTTCAAAATAAAACAATAAAATAAAATCAAACATACACATATTTGGTATTGCCATGTTCAGAATCGCCCGATCTATCAATAAAAAAAGTTTAACCTGATCGCTAAACGGCATGGAGAGAAAAAAGTCAAAACATCAGAATTACATTTTTTTGGTCACCACGACATTGCATTAACATGCAATAATGGGTGATCAAAAGGTTGTATCTGCACAAATATGGTATCATTAAAAACATCAGTTCAGCATACATAAAAATAAGCCCTCATCCAACCTGAGATCACGAAAAATAGAGACACTACGGCCGGGTATTGGAAAATCGCGCAATTGTTTTTAACAAAGTTTGGAATTTTTTTTTCACCACTTAGATAAAAAAGAGCCTAAACATGTTTGGTGTCCATGAACTCGTAATTATCTGGAGAATGATAATGGAAGGTCATTTTTAGCATTTAGTGAACATTGTTAAAAAGCAAAACAAAAAACAACAGTGGGATTGCACTTTTTTTGCAATTTCTCCGCACTTGGAATTTTTTCCCTGTTTTCCAGTACATGATATGTTAAAATCAATGGTTTCATTCAAAAGTACAACTGGTCTTGCAAAAACAAGCCCTCACATGGCCATATTGACAGAACAATAAAAACTTATGGCTCTGAGAAGAAGGGGAGTGAAAAACGAAAACGCGAAACCGAAAATACCTCCGGGGGTTAAGGGGTTAAACATGAGTCTATTTAATGATGTATTTGTTTAAAAAGATCCCAGATCATATGAATTATCAGCAACATTTAGCTTATACAGAATACACAAATAAAACAAAACATGAAGAAAATGATGATGCTGTTAAATTAGATGGTAGTGAAGGACGTTTTATGTGTGCGACATGGTCACAATATAATCTATGTAACTGCCCAGAGAGGAGGAAGCAAATCTGCTTTGCTTGTGCACACTTTCATGTGGGTTTCAAAACATTGTCTGCATGAGGGCTTTTACAAAGAGGTGTACTTTAGAAACAGGAAGAAACGAAGGGTGAGCAGGTCACATAGGTGGGGGTATGAGCTGGATGAGTAAGACATTTGTTTGACTGTTACAAGGTCTCAAAGGTGATGCATATTCCCAGGGAACCCTTATCCTAAACAGCCATTTCAAGTTTCAACAAGGGCGTAAAGCAAACAAAAGATTGAGAAAACGACATTTTTTCAAATCATAAACATTTGAAGCCTAATGAACATCATCGAATGCAATAAAAAATAACTTCCTACTAAATGAATATGATATGCGAATACATGGTGACTGTAAGACATAAATATACGCACTTTATACACATATTTATGCAATAAAAGCAAGGCGGTTGTTAAAGGGCACAGTCGAAATGTGTAAACGCCCCTAGTATTGCACACATTAAATGCCTGAGGTTGCACTACCAGATGATTCCAGAAGCATTGTATTTTCCATCAGGTGCAGTGGCTTTGTAATCCCGGTGTGGACTCAACCAAGTAGTAGTCAGGGCAGCTGCTACGAGGCTGAGCATTTACAGTACCCGCGCACACTCAGGTGAGGTGTAACTGTTCATGCTCTAAGGATAACGAATAAGATGTGAGTGAGAAAATGATTGTAGAGCACATGGAAGCATAAGAAACAAGGTAAAGTTAGTTGGGTAAAGGATAGACCAAACATCATACGTCTTCGCTCTAATGCAGTAGAGTCTTTTTCAAGTATACTTGGTTATGTAGTCTCATGATTACTTGCTACACTCTTGTGTAGATTCACATCACCATCTACATAATGCTAACTGGTGTCAAATGAATATGTGAGTACATATAGCGAGTTCTTATTGGATTGCATATACTTGAACCTAGCGTAGATATTAAGGTATCACAGTGTACATTGCATTGGGGTAACTGTTGACTCCACTGTCTTTCAAAATGTACATTCAAGATCAGGGTTACTGAAACGAGTTGAGCACCTTACCTCAAGCAGTGGTCTGAGGAGTCTCCTACTAGTATTATGTTGCTGACAAACACTCCAAGAGTAGAAATTGGCCAAATTATACTTTGACTTTCAGACGAGAATACAATTGAAGCTATGAGATTATTGCAGTGGCAGAGGCAGATGCAGCAGCATGATAAGGCCATCTCAATACGCTGCTCTGTTCACCTCATCATATTGCTGACATTACTGCTGGGCAGCAGAGGCAGCAAAGGAAACAGGGAAGTTAAATACTCCATAGAGGAGCCAAAGATTCAAGTAACTTTTATTGTAAGAGGGAGAGAGAGGTAGTGTGAGGGCAGCGCATCGGGAGCATGTATGTAGACAGGGGAAAAGTGTAAGAGGGGCAGCATAAGGGAGCACAGGGTGAGGGCACAGTGTGGAGAGGAGGAAAATAGAGTCCGTGTTAAGATAGTGACAGCATGACGGAGACACTGTGCTGTGAGCAGGAGGCATAATATGAAGAGAGGGCAGCATGGGGTGGAAAGTGCAAAGAAGAGGAAAGTAAGCATTGTAAGGGGCAGTATAGAGATAGGGACAGTGTTGGGGAGACAGTTGAAAGGAGATAGTGTGATGGTTATAGTTCATAATGGCAGTTAGAGTTGGTGTGTCAGTTATCATTGATATGAGCGGATTATTTGGTGATTTTAGTTCATAAAGCGGACAATGTGTTGGTTATAGGTCATAAGGGTGTGAGCAGGTTGGCAGATGCAGTGACAGTCAGGAGGCAAACCAAGGGTTAACAGGTTTTTACTTAACAGAGTATAAATTCACGCAGGGAGATAGAGAAAATGTGAGGTAAAATGCCAGCAGTATAGGAAATACAGGGGTGTAATAGGGAAAAATCAACGCAGTAATAACAAATAAAGTTGTTCTCAATGAAGTCACTTATCAATCAGACGTCTTTCTTACAGAAAAGTTCCCGGAGTAGATGATGGCACCAACAGCCGTCGGCACAACGTAGATCCGGTGGGGTCCTGAAGAAGGCCACAATATGTGCACGGCTGGCAACGTTAAGTCTTTGAAACGTCCCGTAGAGTCCTCAGTGAGGAGAGTCCGGTGGTCGGCAAGGTATAGGTCACAGTCCTGTCAGAATTAGGCGAGGCATGACAAATAAGCACCAGGGCATCAAGAAGCAGCAGTACCCGGTCACAGTCACAGTCTCTGTCAGGTGGCAAAAGCGCAGCACTCACCCTTACAGAGCGATTGGCACCTCAAAGCCCGGGTGCCGACCTGCACATGACAGGCTTCTCATCAGATTCTCTGCAGTCCGTCTCTCTCACGGCCAGGTGCGCGCCTCTGCTCCTAACGGCCCCAAAGCAGAAGCTCTCACTCTCGTCCCCTCAACTCTGTTCCCACGCCCAGCGCTGCCCCGATAACCCCGAGCCAAGCCCCCTCAGACAGGAGGAAGGTCCTGCCAGCTCAAGCTTCCCCCCGGGAACAGGGGACACAGCCTCATAAGTTCCGGACCTGACACGCAGGTACCCGCAGTGCAGTCGTCCCCCTTACAAGAGCAAAGTATTTAGCAGTTATCATTCATAAGAGTGGACGATGTAGTGTCTATAGTTCATAATGGAGGACGATATAGCGATTATAGTTCATAACAGCGGATTATGTTACTTTTCCCAGTCCCGCATGTTCAGTGCCTCGGGGTGATCCTCGACTCTGCCCTCTCTTTCAAGCCACATATCCAAGCCCTTGCCACCTCCTGCCGACTCCAAATCAAACATATTTCCCTGATCCGTACATTCCTTGACCAAGAGACTGCAAAAATGCTAGTGTATGCCCTCATCATCTCCCACCTTGACTACTGCAACCTCCTACTTCTGGCCTCCCCTCTAGCATTCTTGCACCACTCCAATCCATCCTACACTCTGCTGCCCGACTAATCCACCTGTCTCCTTGTTACTCCCCAGCCTCTCCTCTCTGCCAAACCCTTCACTGGCTTCCTAGTGTCCAGATGTTCCTGTTCGAAACCCTAAATATGACATACAAAGCCATCCACAACCTGTCTCCTCCATACATCTGTGACATGGTCTCCCAGTATTTACCTACATGCAAAGTTCGATCTGCTCAAGATATCCTTCTCTACTCCCCTCTTATCTCCTCTTCCCACAATTGCATACGAGACTTCTATTGTGCTTCCCCCATACTCTGGAACGCTCTACATCAGGCTTTTGCCTACCAAGGAAACCTTCAAAAGGAACCTGAAGACCCACCTCTTCCGACAAGCCTACAACCTGCAGTGATCCTCATTCTACTGAACCGCCGCACGACCAACTCTACTATCTCCTAATGTATCCTCACCCATCCCCTGTAGACTGTGAGCCCTCGCGGGCAGGGACCTCTCTCCTTCTGTACCTGTGTGTGCCTTGTATTGCTCCTGTTTATTGTATTTGTACATATTTGCTCCTTTCATATGTAAAGCGCCATGGAATAAATGGTGCTATATAAATGTATAATAACAATAATAACAGTGTAGTGGTTAAAGTTCATAAGGGCAGAAAGCACAGAGGTCATAGTTCATAAGGGGCAACAGTGTGACAGTTATGGTGGCAAAAAAAATGTGTGGGGATCACCTTGACATTGGTGAATGGGCTCACGTTTTTTGGCCAAATTTAGTGCTAAGCATCTCATGTGTTTTTCCTAAATTTCAAAAGCCATAACGCTATTCACACTTCATGTATTTTACATTGACATGCCTTAATGCAACGGAGTGCAACCATTTCCTCATTTAGTTTTATAAAGGTGCAAGCAATTTTTTCCTGCTTATTTTTTGGGTTTTGTTTGAAATTATATCCAGTCTACCTTCTGTCTCTGTTTTTTTGTGTTGCCCCAATACATGCAAAGGAAATAAACATGTGTATAACAAAACAAGTGTAATTCCAATAATTTTCTGGAAGAAATACTTCAGTTTCTGGAACAATTTCAGGTGTGCCAATGACTGTATATGGGTTTAAACTCCCTTCAGGCCTGCAGATGAGGATGGGTATGTATTATGGATGCAAGAACTAATATCCACTAATATCCACTTATGAGGAATATACTGCATCAGGGTAACCATCGAGCTATAAATTTTCTTTACAATAGGCTTTGTTTCTGCGGCCATTCCTGTCAAGAAAAATGACCCCTTACACTACACTACACAGTTCGTCTGTGTGTGTTCAGATATTGGAAGTGGCTATAAATGGTAATTTGAATCATCCACACAAAATCTCTATTACAACACTGTATATAACAGAGATCAGACCAGGAAATGTCAGCTGTTGTCAACGCATCAGTTGTTGAACTGGACTGGTACTAGTGCCCGAACAGAAAAGTTGCTTCATCTTCTGCAATGTGTAAAACAGGGGGAGGTCACACTTTTGGCAATTTCCGCAAATCAAACAGCAAATTGTTTGAATTTGCCATGAATGGTGAATTTTATAAAATACAATTCATTATGATGCACATTGATTCAATTCGATCATCTTTAATTATGATATATCACTTTATTTGGGACTGAGCCAAATACTTATTCAACCAAAAAAAAAAATAGTTTCAGAATTTCCTTGCTAGTATTCTTCCTCCAACCTTTGATGCACGTTTTACATGGTAGTACTAATATATTTGCAAAATCAACTAAACCTTTTATGCTAAAATGGAATATTATTACTTTTATTATACTGTACAATTTATTCACATTACAGTATTTTCATCTATATTTCCCATCAGTATATGTAAGCCCAAAATATTAGCAGGTCCAAACCAGGTTACAAATGTTTTCATGTTTGTGTATGCAGGATTTACTACTGCTATAGATTTCCTAGGGTAAGGTGGTTTCTGAAATGCCGCCATATGACATTGGCTGTGTAGCTGCAGCTTGCATAAATACATATGTTTGTGTGGTTGTATATTTTCAGTGTTATAGCATGCTCATTTGGAGACAAACTGGCTCTGTCACCCCAGCTGATCCTGGAATAGCCTCACCCATGATTCACAGTGTACAACAGCTGGAGAGCCAAAGGCCGCCCATCCCTTACCTAGGGCCATTGGGAGTCTAACGATCTTGTGTTGGTTCAGCTCAGTTTAGTGTTTTCCTTGTTTGTTTACTTTTTGGCAACTTGCATCACACAATGTCATTACCCAGAAAGCCAGCAAAGGATTTGCTTTTATTTTTCCAATCTTATCATATAGTTGTAAATGACAGAGACAATTGTCAAAGATAAATGGTGCAACTGTATACAGATAAAGTATGAAATATTATGGTGAGATTGGGTGTGGCAGCAATAACTTAGGTGTTGACACACTACAAGCAGCACTTACTCTAGCAACAAACATGCTAGTAATCAAAATCTAAGAAGTAGTAATTGTAGAAAGAAGCTGTCGGGAAACGTGCGCACAAGTGGGCGACCCTGTTTAAGGAGGAAAGAAAAAAGTAAAAAAGTGTTGCTCATCTAAGGAATTTCATGGTGCCCCTTTTGAAATTCCACCTGATGTTGCCTAGTGGCTGGGGGAGCCCCCAGGTAAAAATTCTGCATATAGGGAATAAAAGTACTTTGAAGATAGGCTGCATGGATGGAAAAGAGTCTCTTGCTGCAAGGTAGTTCAATCAGCGTCCCTTTATCCAGAATATGCATTTCAACACCGTACTGGCGTCTTTTTCAAGTCATGAAAAGTAATTTTTGTTTTTCTCCCATCACAACCACTATTGTCTCTTTTACTTCTCTGGTAAACAGCGGTCCTAACACATAGTTCTTCTCATCTTCTCCATATTCTCCTCTCTACATATTCGAACACTCCATCTGACAAAATATCACTTCTTACTTTCATAAATTTCCTTTAATGCCCTTTTATTTCCTTCCTCCACACGTGGGACTAGATCCACCCTGTCACGCCGCCTCCGCATACTCACCCGGCCTCCGCTCCCACGCCGCAGCCCCCCGCCGCCCGACAGCCACGGCGGTCCCTTCTGACAGGCTCGCAGCCAACGGGGTCTCTGCATGCAAGGCGCATGCGCCATAGGCCTCCCTCCTGTTACTTGTGCTCCGGCAATGCCCTGACCCGGAAGCACCTATGGACCAATGGCAGACCTGAGAGGGCCATATCAGACCGCTCCCCCCTGAGGGAGGTGCCTGATCCTTGTGTTTGCTAGCACACTGGGCCCTGTTTCCTCGTGTGCTCTCTGCAGTCTAGCAGTCCTGCCTTCCGTGGTCCCTGCAGTAGCCCCGCAGGCCGGTGCTCCGTGGGTCCAGCTATCTACACTCCAGTCCTGCCTCTGGTGTTCCTGCTCCACCCTGCTATCCTCATTTCAGTCATTCAGTCCTACTCCAGTCCTGCCTCCGGTGTTCCTACTCTACCCTGCTATCCTCACTCCAGTCCTTCAGTCCTACTCCAGTCCTGCCTCCGGTGTTCCTGCTCCATCCTGCTATCCACACTCCAGTCCTTCAGTCCTACTCCAGTCCTGCCTCCCATGTTCCTGCTCCGTCCTGTTGTCTATGCTCCAGTCGTGCAGTCCTACTCCGGTCTACTCTCCAGTGATCCCACTCTGTTGTCTACGCTTCAGTCCCGCACTCTTACTCCAGTCCGTCCTGAGCCCCCCTCTCGGTACCGGCTACTGTGGTACCCGAACCCCTGGGCCTGCTCCTAACGATCCCTGTATAGGGGTCGGCTCCACCTGGCAGCTCGCCTGGGGCCCCTCGGTGCCACGGTTCAGAGGGTCCACTCCTGGAGATTTGTCTCCTGACCAGCCATGGTAACACACCCTTATAAACCCCATTTTACTTCATATCCATTTACCCTTCTTTTCATTTCTCCCTACCTGAACCATTCCTCCATCTGTTCCCCCTGTCTCCTATTTCCTCCTTGTCTTTTTCACAGTCGTACTCTGTTTCATTTTGCCTTTCAACACTCTGTGGCTCTGTAAGCAGGTTGCGGGATGCAGTGACGCAAGGGAGGCAGAGCAAGGGTTAACAAATTAACAATTTAATTGGAACAATAGAGTAACTCCTCACAGGGAGAAAACAGTTAATTTGAAGAGGAGAAAATGCAATGTAACAACAGTCCAGTAATCAAACCTATCCTGTCTTTAAGGTCATCAGCCGCAGGTGATCCATTGGGGATTGTAGGACCGGCAACGGCTGGCATGGCATCCTTAGGTGGATCCAGCGAATCACGATCCAGCTTCTGGTGGCAACGGGCAGTGACCGATTTTACCCGTTGAGCCCCTAGTCCACAAATCTGTGCAGCCAAAGTAGGGAGCGCTGCTGGAGTCTCTGTCCAACACATGTGCTGATGCTGCTCGTCTATTGGTAAAGGGAGACACACCTTGGGATCCTGCACTTGGTACACACTCCTCTGCATGAGCACAGCCCTCTACCTAGCCGGGTGTGGCACTCTGCACACTCACTGTCTGGAGCACTCGCTTAATCTCTGCCGCGTCTCATCGCCGTGCTGTCTGTCACCCTGCAGAGCGCGCCGCACGCCTCCTTCTGCTCGCGATGCTGGCGGGAAACTAACTGCTGCTTCGCGCTCTTTCAGCTCTGTTTCCAGCTTAAACATGCCCCCTTTTCCCGGATCATGGGAACTGTCCGGTCCCCTATTCCTTCCCCCGGGCAACATGGGACGTAGTCTCGACAGTTCTGGACCTGGCTCAATACAGGCACCTGCAGCCTGGTCTTCCTCCTTCCACCTCTAGCAGTTAAAGGACACTTTTTTACCCTTTTTTCCACTACCCTTAGTACCCTCTAGCACAATTTCAGCTCACTCTGTACACTACTTTTACACATTTCTTAACTTCCTTTTTTACGCTTCTTCGTGCATTTTGTACTAACTATCTATTCAGTTTTTTCATTTGCAACTTTTTTATTTCAGACCAACATATAAATAAGTTTTTTACTTTTTTTTATTTGTTTACCCACCCCTAAATAGGTGGTCCACATGTAACTAGGTGCCCAATTTCAGGCATTATAAACCCCTCTGTCCTTGTAAACACTTTCTGTCATTTTTTTATGACTTGAAATGCATAGCCAAATAAAAGCACCCTCATTGAACTACCTAGAAACAAGAGACTCTTTTCCATCCTCGCAGCCTATCTTTAACCTCTTCGCGACCCAGCCTGGTTTCACCTTTGTGACCCGGCAAATTTTTACAATTCTGACCACTGTCCCTTTATCATGTAATAACTCTGGAACGCTTCAACGGATCCCGAGATTATTTTCTCGTGACATATTGTACTTTATGATAGCAGTAAAATTTCTTCGATATGTCTTGTGTTTATTTGTGAAAAAATGGAAATTTGGCGAACATTTCGCAATTTTCCAACTTTTAATTTTTATTCCCTTAAATCAGAGAGTCATATAGCTCAAAATAGTTAATAAATAACATTTCCCACATGGCTACTTTACATTAGCACAATTTTGGAACCAACTTTTTTTTGTTAGGAAGTTATAAGGATCAAAAGTTGACCAGCAATTTCTCATTTTTTCAACAAATTTTACAAAACCATTTTTTTTAGAGACCACATCACATTTGAAGTGACTTTGAGGGGTGTACATGACAGAAAATACCCAAAAGTGACACCATTCTAAAAACTGCACCCCTCATGGTGCTCAAAACCAAATTCAAGAAGTTTATTAACCCTTCAGGTGCTTCACAGGAATATTTGGAATTTGGAAGGAAAAAATAAATGTTTACTTTTCTTTCACAAAAATTTTCATATAGACCTAATTTTTTTTACTTTCGCAAGGGTAACAGGAGAAAATGCATATCATACATTTTGTTGTGCAATTTTTCCTGAGCATGCCGATACTCCATATGTGGGGGAAATCTACTTTTTTGGTGCACGGCAGGGCTCGTAAGGGAAGGAGCGCCATTTGACTTTTTGAATGTAAAATTTGATGGAATAATTAGTAGATGCCATGTCGCGTTTGAAGAGCCCCTAATGCGCCTAAACAGTGGAAACCCCCCACAAGTGACACCATTTGGGAAACTAGACCCCTTATGGAACTTATCTAAATGTGTATTGAGCACCTTGAACCCACAGGTGCTTCACAGAAGTTTATAGCATAGAGCCAAGGAAATAAAAAAATCACATTTTGCCCGAATAAATCTTTTAGCTCCATATTTTGCATTTTCATAAGGGTAACAGGAGAAATTGCTTCATACAATTTGTACTGCGATTTCTCCTGAATACGCCGATGCCCCATATGTGGAGGAAAACCACTGTTTCAGCGCATGGCAGGGCTTTTTATTGCAAAAACTAGTTTTTGCTCACCATATTTTGAGAGCTATAATTTTTCAAATTTCGGCCAATAGAGTCATGTGAGGGCTTGTTTTTTGAGGGACAAGAAGATGTTTGTATTGGCACCATTTTCGGGCACATGACATTTCTTAATCACTTTCTATTCCTATTTTTGGGAGACAGAATTAACTAAAACCAGCAATTCAGGAATTGTTTTTTTTATACCGTTCTGCATGTGGTAAAATTGATAAGGCAGCTTTAAGCCCCCGTTACACACTGCAATATCGCTAGCAATATCGCTGTAAAGTCACCGATTTTGTGACGTAGCAGCGATATTGCTAGCGATATCGCTATGTCTGATACTTACCTCCGACCGGCTCCCCCGCTGCTCATCGTTGGTCGCGCGAGAACTCCCTGGACCATTCCTCGTCGGCCACTTCCTGCTGGGCTTCCTGTGACGCCGACGAGCGACGCGTGGACGCGGGCGGGAGGACATCAGGATCGCCGCATCTGACAGGTAAATATCGTTGTCGGGATCGCTGGTGCATCGCTAAGTGTAACGGTACCCTTATTCTTCAGGTCAGTATGATTTCAGCGATATCTCATTTATCTAATATTTTTATGTTTTGACGCTTTTACACAATAAAACCTATTTTATAGAAAAAAATATTATTTTTGCATCACTTTATTTTAAGAGCTAAAACATTTTTATTTTTCTGCTGATGAAAATGTATGGGGGCTTGTTTTTTGTGGGACAAGATTACGTTTTCAGCGGTACCATTTTTATTTACAGTACATCTGTCTTTTTGATTGCGTGTTATTCCAAATATGTGTACTTTTATTGTTTTTTACACAAATAAATGTATTTATTGGCATAATATTTATTGAATTTTTTTTCTTTATTTGGGAATTTTTTTATTTTTAAACATTGTATTTTTTTTTTTACTTTATTACATTGTTCCAGTATGGGACATTACTATGTAATGTCAGATCCTTGTGTGTCCCACTCCCACACTTCCACCAACCCCCAAATATTGGTTAACCATTCTGCTGGCCTGGGACAACACCCAAAGTCAAATGGATTTTATTTTATTTATTGCACACCGAATTTGTAAACAATTTTAAAGTACAAGTTAATTGCACACTGATTTTTTAAACATTATACAACCGTAAGTTAAAAAAATAAATAACAGTAAAATATAAAATGTCCAAAAAATACATATTTTCAAAGAAAAAAGTAATGTAAATGAGGAAATCGCTGTGGACTATACATTCTGTTGCTGCCAATGAACAGCACCGGGTCCATTAAAAAGGCACAGTAATTGTCTCTGCAGGTCTTCGCATCCTGAGTGCTATTTCCGGGTCCCAAAGGACGTAGGCCTGCAATAACATTTTCGTTTGCCCGCCATTCACCAAGCTGAAGTTCTCCGCTCTGGTTCACAGTGTCCACAACACCTGGCGGACAATAAGAATTTGAATCACGGCGCCGTAGGAAATTGTGAAGCACACAACATGTCAAAACTACAGAGTCAATAGAGTCCAGTTTTAGGTTGATGGGTGTGTGCAGAACCCGGAAGCGATTTGCCATAATCCCAAATGCATTCTCCACAACACGACGTGCCCTTGATAGCCGGTAATTGTAAATTCTCCGTTCTGGTGTCAGAGTTTTTTGCGGGAACGGTTTTATTAGATTTGGAAGAAGTGGAAAAGCCTCATCTCCAATAAAAACAAAGTTCATGTTTCCTGTTGTGTTTGCGTTGGGAGGCAGGTGGAGTTCAGAGTTATACAAGCGCTCTCCAAAAAATGTATTCTCCAAAACACCACCATCGGAAACTCTTCCATTCATGCCAACGTCCACATAAATAAATTCGTAGTTGGCATTTACAAGGGCCATCAGTATGATGCTAAAATAGCCCTTGTAGTTGTAAAAATATGATCCGCTGTTGGGGGGCTGAGTAATACGGACATGTTTTCCGTCCAAGGCCCCTCCACAGTTTGGAAACTGCCACAAAAGATCAAAATCTTTGGCGATATTGCTCCATTCCGCCTCCGTCTTGGGAAACTCCATAAAGCTGCAAAGACAAGAAAAAATGGCCTTGCACGTTTCAGGTATGAGAACGCTCAACAGCGGCCTGGAAATGGCGGAAGAAAAATGCAAATCCTGCAATGAGCATCCGGTGGCAAGGTAGCGCAGCGTGACTGCCAATCTCTCATCTACTGGGATAGCAGCACGCATGACTGTATCCTTGCGTTCGATAAGTGGGGTTATTTTTTCCAATAAAAATGCGAATGACTCCTCTGACATTTGCAGATAATTGCGGTAATCATGTGGGTTTTTCTCCTGAAGCTCTTTCAGCAACTGCATGTGGGACAATTCGGACCTCCTCTGCAGCCAATCTCTTGTCCACATGCGACGCCTTCTTTTGGAGCGCCTCTCCTGCATCATCCGCGATTCTTCTTGACGACGATGTTCCTCAACAAGTAATGCAGCAACCACGACAGCACACTCTGCATTATTCATTATGGTGCAAACTGGGGAAATAAAGAAAAAATTAGTTAATTTGTATGTGTTATCTCCTCCAAAAATAGGCATGAAAGCTAATAACTTGCTATGTTCTGTCAAGTTGTTAAAATGGAAACGCTGTAGAGACCACAAATGATACCTACTGTGATCAGGAGAACCGTAAATAAGGTCAGTCTGGAATCGCAGCCAGAGAATGGAAGATCTGTGATCAGCAGGAAGGTGAAAGCTGCAGAAAAGAAAAAAAAAATACAATAGTTGTTTTGTTGGGGGTTGGGTGCCTGCACACAAAAGACCGCCAAAAATGGCAGACCAGGCAAACATATGCCCAAAGATACCACACCCTCCCTCCTAATGAAAGGTGATATGTTGCAATGAACTGTAATATAGTAAAAATGAAAACGCTGCAGAGACCACAAATGATACCAACTGTGATAAGGAGAACCGTAGATAAATTAAAAGGTCAGTCTGAAATCGCAGCCAGAGAACTGTAGATCAGAGACAGGCTATAATGTGAAAGCTGGAAAAAAAATTAAAAAAAAAAAACCTTGTTTGGTTGGGGGTTGGGTGCCTGCACACAAAAGACCACCTATGGCTGACCACATATGCACAGACAACAAAAACCGCACCCACCCTGTGGAAATGGAAACGCTGTAGAGACAATAACCTACAAGACAAATACAATAGTTGAAAGCTATGATAACTGTTCCATTGCAATTTTTTGGAAACTTGTCAACATGGGAACGCTGAAGAGACCACTAACCTACTGTGAACAAGAAAGCCGTTGATGTTTTGATGTTGCGGTGTGGAATCGCAGCCTGAGATATGTACTGGGTGTGTGACCTGCAACTACGGAGAACGCTGCTATGCTGCCTACTTCACAGGCTCAGGGACAATGAAGAAAAGCGCCACTAAAGGACAAGGGCGCCAATCAGAACGTAGTAGTGACCACCAATCAGCTCTAAGGGGCGCGGAAAGTGCGCCGCTTAAACACGCCTGTTGTTTCTCTTTTCAAGTCGCTAGCAAGGTCTTTGGCTTGGTGTCACACAGAACGATGCATGCTACCCAGCGGGGCCTCAACAATCAAAAATATGTCCAGACATTTCTGAACCGACCAGCGATCTCACAGCAGTGGCCTTGTCGCCGCTACAAGTCACACGTAGCGAGATCGATTGCAAGGTCGCTGTTACGTCACAAAACTTGTGACTCAGCAGCGATCTCGCTAGCGATCTCGCTATGTGTGACTCCAGCTTTACCATTGCTGAGTATCAGATCAGCGATCTGACAGGCAGGGAAAGAGGCTTCTCAGGTCCTGCTCTCAGCAAGCGCTGAGAAGCCACCTAGTGTATTCTTTCATTAAAATACTTTGTTCTTATTGTGTGTGTGTTTATTTAAACCTTGAATAACTCTAGGATTAGTAATGGATTGGTGTCTTATTGACAACAGCAAGGTGACATTAACCCCTTATTAACCCCACTTGTCATAACTACAGGGCAAGTGGGAAGAACCCGACAAAGCTCCAGAATAGGAGCATCTAATAGATGCGCCTTTTCTGGGCAGCTGGGAGCTGCTGTTTTTATTCTGTGGGGGGCCAAGATCAATGGCCCCTTACCAGCCTGAGAATAGCAGCCCTCAGCTGTGAGTTTTTCCGGGCTGGTTCACAAACAGAGGAGGACCCCACGTCGGGTTTTCATTCATTCTCTCCTGCTCGCTGTTACCGGCAGAACAGGAGACAAGAATGACAGTCACATTCAGCACCAGTTGCAGGAGAACAGCGGCTTTACTGTAGCGCTTCTTCCCCGGCGGCCGT
Organism: Dendrobates tinctorius; assembly: GCF_039654945.1. Taxonomy (NCBI): domain Eukaryota; kingdom Metazoa; phylum Chordata; class Amphibia; order Anura; family Dendrobatidae; genus Dendrobates; species Dendrobates tinctorius. Next base: position 7,245,590 of record NW_027361773.1, read on the forward strand.
CCGTGTGGTCCTGATGCGGCACACGGTTGCCACACGGATGTACCACGTATCCACACGGACACACATGCATAGATAGCTCCGGTACCGTTTTTTCCAGTACCGGAATTTTACGGACGTGTTAGACTGCCCTTAAAAGTATTGTCTAGACATGGAAGGACTTTTAAATCCCGACAGCATGCGGTGCGTACACTGTCAATATTTTCAGGTATTGCTGGTACGAACGGGCTGTCATGTGACCACATGTATGCGATTTGCATAGTCTGATCATATTTTGACTAGATGTGCCTAGCTTCTCTTTCAGTGCATTACCAAGGAAAGAAGACAAGAACATCTAATTGGTATTTGACCGCAAGTATGCAAAACGCAATACTGGTAAATCAGAAGTCTGCAATTTTTTATTATTAGCCTGGATAACCAGTTTGCATTGCCATTTTCAAAGACCTATAACAATTGTATTTATCCATCAATGGAGCAGGGCTTGTTATCTTTAGTAACACTTGGGGGTAATGCAAGGTCTTGATCACTTGCTATTGCATTTTGGAGAGGTGCAGCAACTGAAAAAAGTAACAAATCTGCCATGTTTGGGTTTTTTCTTTATTTGCGACTTTAACTATATGGATTAAATGAGATACCAATAGAAATGAACTGGCGTATAAGTTGCTGTACATGTTCACACTGGTCATTAAACAGACTAAACCTGATATAAAAATAAAATGAACATATACCCTGCTATAACTAAGTAAAAAGCAATAGTGCACATATATAACACAGGGTACTTAGTAAACTGTTTTTGATCAGAAAAAGCTTAAAAGCCATGCCACCAGTGCAAAGGTGTACCCAGTGGGATGGTCCTAACCTCCTCTAGTATTAAAACCTTGTCATGTCTTAAAATGACCTCAATGTGAATAAGGGCCAATCAGGACCGGGACCCAACTATGGACACCCAGCAATGGGAAGTAATATAAATGTAATGCTCAGCTCAAAGAAAGGAAGGCCACACCCTTGCATACACTGGGTGCAAGAACCTACAGCAAAACTGAAGGAAATGAACTGGAGTATAATTTGGTATGCACGTAATGTGTAGGAGCATATTCACATTGGCCATTAAACAGACAAAACCTAAAATAGAAACAAAATGAACATTTACCCTGCTATAAGAAACTAAAAAGCAATTAGTGCATATACATATTGTAGGGTACTTAGTGAACACTGTTTTAATCAAAAAAAGCAAAATAGCCATCCCTCCATTTTTAGATGGGTTAAATGATTTTAGATTATCTTAAAGGCATTTCCCCCTTTGTCAGAGGCTGGAATAGAGCAATGGAAGGCTGGATTAGAGGTCTAAGCTCTTCAGTAATGTGTCTCACTTTTGTGTTGAGCACAATGATAGACAGAGATTTGGTCTGTAGACAACATGGTCAAAGCCATTAAGTGACCTTCACGAGGTAACGTCACACCAATCCTACTGCTGAGATTGGGGAGGTGACATAATTTACTGTAGATGGACCCCTCTAGTTTTCATTTCAGGTACATTAACAGTCTGCCATTACGTTAATTTGATCATGGAACACATGGTATGACTATTTTTCCAATATGTCCTAGGAGCCATTTTCAATATACCAACATCAGAACACATATTGCTCGTGATGTCAGCAGTTTGTATAGGGGGTTGCAAGCTGTGGATCTTGACAATTTGTGTGCCAAAATGGTGTGACTATCCTTTGCCTTCAAAACAGCATCAACTCTTCTAAGGACACTTGCACACAAGTTTTGAATGAACACTAACCATAGATCTTCTTCTTATGCAAATCCTTCTGTTTCTTCATATATTCTCAAATGGACTTGATGATGTTGAGATCAGGGCTCTGTGGGACTAGGCCATCACTTCCTGTATGCCTTGCTCTTCTTTATACTGAATATAGTTCTTTATTATATTGGATGTATGATTGGGGTTGTTGTCTTCCTACCTCCTCCATGGTGGTATTGCATAATGAATAGGATTCTGCTTGAATTTCTCAGCATTGAGCCCACTGTGAATCCCAACCAAAATCCTAACTCCATTTTCTGAAATGCAGCCCCAAACATGCTAGGAACCTTAACCCCTTAACGACTGCTGATACGTATTAAAACGGGGGCTGCTAAGGGGCCTTATTCCTTCATCGCTGTTTTAAAACGGTGATCAGGAAAAAGGGTATTGCGCCTCCTCAGAGTCCTAAAATCTCCTGGCCTGGCTCTCAGCTACAGCCATCCGCAGGCCCTCCTATGTCATCCCCCAGCCCTCCCCTTCTCTTCATGAAAAAAATGGCTGGCGCAAGCGCAGTGCACCTGCTGAGATTTGCCTGCCAACACCAGGGATTTTTCTTATTGGTTCTCTTTTGATCACTGTGATAAGAGTAGGCTTAGAGTTAGGGGTAATGTTTTTTCAAAAGTAAAAAAAAATGATGATATGAAGACATATTTAATAGGACTACCTAATGTTATTAAACTCTGTCTAGTACCTTTGGGTGCAAAATGCTCACTATACCCCTGGATAAAATCCTTGAGGGGTGGAGTTTCCAAAATGGGGTCTCTTGTGGGGGGTTTCTGCAGTTTGGACACCTTAGGGGCCCTGCAACTGTGAAATGTTGCCCACAATCTATTTCAGCTAAATTTGTGCTCCAAACTTCAAATATTGCTCCTTCTGTTCTGTGTGTCAAAACAGAACTTTCTGACTACATGTGGGGTATCGCTGCATTCAAAAGAAAGTGGATAACAAACTGTAGGATCCACTTTTTAATGTTACCTCATGCAAAAGTGAAAAAATTGGGGCTACAGCAATATTTTAAAGGGACAATTTACATTTTTATTTTTTTCATTCTAATTTGCATTAATACTTGTGTAGCACGTGAAGGGTTAAAAAATTAAACAGCCATTTTGAAGTATTTGAGGGGTGCCGTTTTTTATCACTTTTGGGGAGTTTCCAATATATACCGTATTTTTCGCTTTATAAGACGCTCCGGATTATAAGACGCACCCCAAATTTTGAGGAGAAAAATAGGAAAAAAACTTTATTTTTAATAAAATGGTGGTGCATCTTATAATCCATGCGTCTTATTGCTTTCCAGGGGTGGTGATGGAGGAGGCCGGAGTGGAACATTGCTGCTGGGATGAGGGGGTGTTTTGATGTGCAGCGTGCCGCTGCCGGTGTCTGATACTGCCGCCGCCCTCTGTCCCCTGATGCTTGCCACCACCGCCACGCTCTGTCCCCCGGTGCCTGCTTGCCACCACCGCCGCACTCTGTCCCCCAGTGCTTGCCACCACCGCCACGCTGTCCCCCGGTGCCTGCTTGCCACCACCGCCGCGCTCTCCCCCGGTTCTTACCGCCACCACCGCGCTCTGTCCCCCCGGTGTTTGCCGCCATCGCCGCGCTCTGTCCCGTTCTGAGGGTACTTGCCGCGGCACTCTGTGCCCTGATGCTGCCGCTGCGCTGTCCGCCACCGCCGCGCTCCTGTCCCCCGGTGGTTTCTTCCGCCCCACCGCCGCCGCCGCTCTCTGTCCCGTTCAGCGTGGGGGGGTCTCTGAAATCTCATCTCCCGAGATTTCAGTGCCGAGATGTCCGTCTGCGCATGCGCGGCGGCCATTTTCCAGGAAGAAAGCAGGCATGGAGCGACAGAGACCCCCCCACGCTGAACGGGACAGAGCGCGGCGGTGGCGGTGGGGCGGAAGAAACCACCGGGGGACAGGAGCGCGGCGGTGGCGGACAGCGCAGCGGCAGCATCAGGGCACAGAGTGCCGCGGCAAGTACCCTCAGTGGCAGCGCAAATGTATATCCTCTTTGGAAGACGCACCCCCTTTTTCCCCTCAATTTTGGGGGAAAAAAAGTGCGTCTTACAAAGCGGAAAATACGGTAGGCCCTTCAAGGTCCTTTGAAATCTGAAAAGGTCCTTAAAGAAATAGGTTTTGTAAATTTGTTTGAAAAGCTGCTACTAAATTTTTAACCCTTCGAACATGCTAAAAAAAATCAAATGACATTTGAAAAATGATGCAGATGTAAAGTAAGAATATGGAAAATGTTATTTATTAATTATTTTGTACAGAATGACTAACTGGTTTAAGGATATCAAGATTGAAAGTTTGAAAATTGTGGGGGGTTTCAGAATTTTCACCAAATTGTGATATTTTCACAAATAAGCATAAGTCATATCAAACTAATTTTACGCCTATGATGAATTATAGTATCTCATGAAAAACAGTCTCAGAATCAGTGGGATCTGTTAAAGCATTCCAGAGTTTTTACCACATAAAGTGACACTGGTCAGATTTCTAAAATTTGGCCTGGTCAGGAAGGTCAAAATTAGCTCGGTCACTAAAGGGTTTACTATGCTTCACTGTTGCTTGAAAACATTCATTATTGCACCACTCTGCAGCCCTTTGGCAAACAAACTGCCTTCTGTTAAGGCCAAATATTTCAAATTTTGACTCATCTGTCCAGAGCATCAACTGACATTTTCCTGCACCGCAGTTCATATGTTTTTATGCATAGTTGAATCACTTAGCTTTTTTGCCATATCAAAAATTTGGCTTTTTGACCACAATTCTTCAGTGAAGACCATTTCCAGAGGAGACATCTAGATTTGATTGAGTTCTACTGGTTGCTACCAATTCTGAGCTGGTGATGTTGCTGGACATCTTTTAATTTCTAATGGTAGCAAGCATGATGTGTCTTGCATCAATGGTACTGTTTCCTTGGCCAACCACTGCATCTACAGTTCTCAGCATTGCCGATTTCTTGGTGCTTCTTCAAAACAGCTTGAACAACACAACTTGAAACCTTATTCTACTTTTAAATCTTTGCCTGGGAGAAAATTTGCTCTGTGTTGTTGTTGTGCCTTGACATGCCATGGTGTTTGACATGAAACTGTCTTCTACAACTTCTGTATCAGTTAGGGGTAAAAAAAAAAAAAGCAAAAAAAACCATATGTGCTATACCTGCAAATTGTGTGTCATCTCTTAGCTGCTACCTGCATGTTAGTGCCCATTTAATTGAGGGTCCCACAAGCTATATTACGAGTAAACTTACTACTTTCTGATTTTCTTTGTGATTGACACTGAGATATGTGATCTCAATCAGTTTATCAAGCATTTATTTCATTCAGTGAAAGCTAACTCAAAAGAGGATCACCAGAAGAGAATGTTAACTGTATGTGACTACTCTTTTAGGCTACTTTCACACTTGCGTTAGGAGGCGCAGCGTATGCTCTGTGTGAAGCTCCGCCCACTGCCGCGCCTCCTCCTGTCAGCTCCGCCTATGGGCGCATGACGCTGCATGCGACCTGCTTACCCTATCTTTAGCATTGGGTATGCAGGCCGTGCGCAGGTATGCTTTTGCCGGCGCATGTGTCCTTTTGACGGTGCTCCGGATGCACCAAAATGCAACACGTTGCGTTTGGCGAAGATCGGCGCACCGTCAAAAGGACGCATGCATCGGCAAAAGCATACCTGCGCACAGCCTGCATACTCAATGCTAAAGATAGGGTACGCAGGTCGCATGCAGCATCATGTGCCCATAGGCGGAGCTGACCGGAGGATGCTTGGCAGGGAGCGGAGCTTCACGCCAAGCGTATGCTGCGCCTCCTAACGCAAGTGTGAAGGTAGCCTTACACGTACATAATTCGGGTTGATATTAATGCAGGTGCCTTAAACTCTTATTTACCACTATGTGCCCCAATATTTAATAGACTGGATCCTAGCAAATCAAGTGTTGGTCCTTTTATTACATTCTGGATTTATCTAGAATAATGTGCATAACTATGAGTGGGTTACAGCTGTCTAATAATATATTGAGGAAGTGAGCACATAGTAATCTATTTGTATTAAATAGCGGGCACTCACACAGCTATTACCAAAGGAAATATAGTCTCAGGTTTCAAGAAACTATGTGAATTGCACTTAAACGGGTTGTCCGGGCTTTTCACATAATCTCAATACATATCTGGGCTGCAGAATGCTGACAATAAGTAATTTACCTTCTGTGGCCAGTTTGCAGCGTTTCCAAGATATGATCTCTTGCTTCTATGAAAAACGTCCGGGGGGGTGTTCTGGCATTGAAATGAGAACTGGTCATTTCCTCCTACTCTACTAAAAACCTGCCCTCTATAGCAGCAACCCCACCCTCCATAGCTACAGGCCCTCCCCGACCACATGAACAAGCCTATCCTTCCTCACACAGTTACAAATCCTCCCCCTCTAGCAGCCTCAGTGCAGAGAGCAGGACCACCCAGCTGCTCCTCCCCCAGACACATGCTGAACACTGATCTATGGAAAGTGAAATTAGTGAGGAGGAAACGACCAGTTCTCATTTCAATGCCAGAACACACCCCCCTGGACGTTTTTCATAGAAGCAAGAGATCATATCTTGGAAACTGTGCAAACTAGCCACAGAAGGTAAATTACTTATTGTCAACATTCTGCAGCCCAGATATGCACTGAGATTATGTGAAAAGCCCGGACAACCCCTTTAAGCACTTTAAACAGTGTTGGTGGTGACTTTTTTGAAGGGATCCTTAGGGTCGATTAGTGCGAGCCGGCGGGGAGCGGGGGCGCCACTGCGCTTTCCCTTTTAGGGTGCCAAGTTCCGTTGGTAGGTAGGAAAACGGAGAATCAGTCACTTTTCCCTAGACCTTTCTCTTATCATAAATAATTATCTAAATTAAAAGTAGATTTGTGTAATTGTCACCTGACCTTGATCTGATCCTTTCACAAACTTGTCCATATAGACTGTCGCTTTTTTAGAGTTCATTAATAAAAGCTATATTTTAGAGGTTCTGATTTCGTTTTTTGGTTCTATACACATATATCAGACCCTATTCATCTAATTTAGTTTTTTTCCTTTTAAGGCAAAATCACGAAAAATGGAGACGCTACGGGTATCGGAAAATGGCACTTTTTTTTTAACAAAGTTTAATTTTTTTTCACCACTTAGATAAAAATGAACCTAGACATGTTTGGTATCTGTAAACTTGTAATGACCTGGAGAATCATAATGGCAGGTCAGTTTTAGCATTTAGTAAACATGGTGAAAAAAACAAAAACAAGTGTGGAATTGCACTTTTTTTTTTGCAAATTCACCACACTTGGAATTTTTTTCCTGTTTTTAAGTACAAGATATGGTAAAACCAATTGTGTCATTCAAAAGTACAACTCGTCCCGCAAAAAGCAAGACGTCACATGGGCTTGACTGAAAATTAAAAAAGTTATGGCTCTGGGAAGAAGGGGAGCGAAAAACAGAAACGCAAAAACGAAAAAGGGCTCCGGCACGAAGGGGTTAATGTCAATTCGTCACCTATGATGGGTGTTATCTGAGGTGCAGTCAATTTTCAGTCTTTGAGGCTGGTAATTCTGATTAAGTTATCCTCAATTGCAGGGGTAATTTGTGGTCTTCATTTCCAGGGGCATTCCTTAAGTGAGCAAATTTGGTCAAACCGATTGATGGTTTTTCTGATGGCACTTAAGAATGCCTTCAAGGATCTAGCAAATTTATAAATTGCAGTCCCACACCTGTGCTTTCAATTTACTGTATAGACATCTTAAGTGTTAAATTTATGTTTTTAATATAATTCCATTGCTACAGTTGTAAATAATCCAGCCCCTAGCCATTCAGTTTGCCTTTACAATAATTGTATAAGAATAGCTCACTCTAAATAGCTCATTGAATTCAAGTGTGGTACTGTAATTGGATGCCAATGCTACTGTAAGAAGAAGGACCGGACTTGGGGTACCTGTCTTGCGCCAGGCCCGGAAAAGTCGGGGCTGTCTCCTCTGTTGTCCGGGGGAAAGCATAGAGACCCGGACCAACCTTTGCACCACACAGCAGGGGGGTGGCTAAGAGCATGAAGCCTCAGCGCGCGTAAGCAGACAGACTTGGTGGAAATAAGCAGCGTGCGGCAGGGAGAAGTAAGTGCTCCATCTCTTGAGCACCGGAATAGCACAGGCCCGCACTCATGCTTCCCTGCGGTGACTCACAAAGACTGTGACCAGTATCTTGCCATGTACCCGCTGGCTCCTGCGACGCGAGGTGCCAGACGCTCTGTGCCCATGAGTAAAGACCGCACTCTGCTTAGGAAGGACTGGGTGACTCACCGTGAACTGTGCTCTTACTCCCCGGTGTACATCTACCGAGCACCGTTAGGTTCCAATAGTGTTGTGGACTGTGCTGCACCCCGCGAAGCAAACTCCAGACCAAGGAACCCATTGAAGATGCCAAGGACAAACCGCTGCCATCGGGATTCGGCTCAAGGACGCCACCAGGATGACACTGGATCCACCACGCGCTGACCGTCTTGGCGCCACCTTACCCACTGTGGACTCTCCAGTCAGGAAGCCTTCAGACTGATTATACCTTGAGAACTGTTGCTATCTCTATTGCATTCTTCACCTCATCCCGTATACCAACTGTTATACCCCTGTTTATCCTATCTCCTTCATGCGTGGAGTATACCCATGTTCAAGTAAAACTATGTTAACTCTTGCTCTGTCTCCTGTCCATTACTGCATCCCGCAACCTGCTCACACTACAGCAAGTCAGATCGTGAAATTTCTTCCTTTGTAAAAATTCCATGATCATCTGTGAGTAGTATTATTGAAAAGTGGAAACATTTAGTAACTACAGCAACTCAATTACAAAGTGGCAAACCACATAAAGTTACAGAGAGGTGTTGCCAAATACTGAGGTGCATTGTGTATGAAAAGTCACCAACACTCTGCTGACACAATGCCTACAGACCTTTATACCCCCTATATCATTAATATCAGCACACACACTGTGCTGGGAGCCTCATAACTATGGTTTCTAGCCATAGTCGAGCAGCAGCATGAAATCCTTACATCACCAATGTCAAGGGTCCAATGGGGCAGTGCAATGTATGGCTGGAAGAGATTGGTGGGGACCACCTAGATTGGATGGCACAGAGCTTTGAGCAATACCAGTGTCTGACCTCACAAATGTGTAGGTCTCCCAATGCTTTTGTCCATATGGCGTATTTATGCTAAATTTTAATGGTCATTAATTTACAGACTATTTTTGTTGCATTTTTTTTACACATAAGCAGAATGATTTCTTGTGCAGGTTCTCATGCATCCTGTTACAACAAGGAAGATACAAGTCTATGTGATAGAGCTGCAATATTTTGTTATAGCAGATTAAGACTTCCCAAGACCATTTCTGTATAGCTAAGTGTCCTTAAATGGTGATTATCCAAACAGGAAAAAAAAGTGTTTGCTAAGTAATAAAGTACCACAACCTGCAAGCAAACATCCCCAGTGTGATACTAATTATATAAAGCATATGTCAATGAGGAAACTGAACTGTAATTAATTATGTTTATGTACAAACCAAAGACCTCAAAGCCAAATTTATTTTATGTCTTTTGGAACCAAATATTGGACATCGCTTTTTCAGAAGAACAAAAAAATATCGGTGTTAGCTGCTGTAGTCTATAAGCCTACACATTATGTTACAATATTGGATCAAATCTGTGCAGTCCATATGGTTCTAGGTAGGGCCGGATTGGGATTAAGTCAGCCCTGGCATTTGAAGGTACACAGGCCGACTTGTCGCATGGTGAATGCGTAATATCTTTGTTCACCTGTATGTTACAAGAAGTGAAATGAGTGTAAAGGGGGTTTTACACATAGCGATATCACTAGCAATATCGCTATAACGTCACCGATTTTGTGACGTTATAGCGATATCGCTAGCGATATTGCCACATGTGATACTTACCTTATTTCTCGTCGGGCGCTTCCTGCTGGGCTTCCTGTGGCGCCGACGAGCGACGTGTGGACGCGGGCGGGAGGATGTCAGGATCGCCGCGTCTGAAAGGTAAGTATCGGCCGCTGTATCGCTGCTGCATCGCTGTGAGATCTGTCTGTGTGGCAGCTCACTAGCGATCATTTAGCGATGCACCAGCGATCCTGACCGGGTCGTATCGTGCATCGCTAAATGTAAAAGGGCCTTAAGACAGCTATCTATAATATAACTGGATGTGTGTCCTTCTGTCCAAAGCCTCCGGGGGCAGCGCAGAGTGGTGCGAGGGTCAGCACATGCCGCACTATGGTGTCATTATCTCCAGGGCATTGGTTGTAGCAGCAGCTTCATTGGCGGTGAGGAGAGAGAGAGAAGGTGAGAGAGGAGGAAAAGGGGAGAGGGGGAGAAAAGAAAACTTACCAATAGAAATGCTCGACACCCTGTTGCAGAACGGGTTCAATAGCTAGTATAACACAGTCACAGCGTCCAGTATTACAGCTTAGTCATATTTATTGCTCTTAGTTGCAGGATCTGGCAAAGCTACTATTTTACATACAGAGCTGGGTCTCGTAGATATTGGAAAGGGTGCTGCGCTCTCCATAGTGCTGCTGTGGCCTCTTTTTATAGCTGATGGGCAGGGATGCAAAGAATCAGATACCCACTGAGCTTATATTTATTTATTTATTCTACTTATATAGCGGCATGAATTACACAGCACTTTATAGACATTATCAGGACTGTCCCTATTGGGGCTCACAAACTAGATTCCCTTTCAGTTTGTGTTTGGAGTGTGGGAGGAAACCAGAGATCCTGGAGAAAACCAACACAGAAGTGAACATATATTCCCTTAAAAACAATTTTTACATGTTATAAAACACCTTCCCAGTGAGACACAGGACAATGCCCCAAATATAGAAAAACCTTTTGACCAGAAAAAATCTAGGCATACCCTACAATAGGCTTATCTGTCAACCTACCTTGCTGTGGAGGATGGCACCCTAAAAGAAAGTATTTTTTTGGCGCCCCCACTCAACCAATACTCTCCCTCATTCCCCTTTCTCACCCTAATAATACAGGTGGGAAAACAATAATCAGATAGAACAGAGATGAAGAAAGCAAAAACTGGTCATAAAAATTAAAGGATGCCCCAGAAAAAAGCCCTTAGAATTCAATATTCTCTAGTATGCCCAGACCAGAATTGAAATAAAAAAATTTTGTTAGGACATTATAAGGGTTAAAAGTTGACCATCGATTTCTCATTTTTCCAGCAAAATTTACAAAACCATTTTTTTAGGGACCACCTCACATTTGAAGTGAGTTTGGGGGGTCAATATAACAGAAAATACCCAAAAGTGACACCATTCTAAAAACTGCACCCCGCAAGTTGTGCAAAACCACATTCAATAAGCTTGAGAACCCTTCACAAACATTTTACTTTTTTCACAAAAAATTTACTTTGGAACTAAATTTTTCTATTTTCACAAGGGTATTAGGAGAAAATGAACCACAAAATCTGTTGTGCAATTTCTCTTGAGTACACAGATACCCCATATGTGGGGGAAAGCCACTTTTTTGGCACATGGCAGGCTCAGAAGGTAGGAAGCACCGTTTGACTTTTTGAACCCAAAATTGGCTGGAATCAGTGGTGGGTGCCATGTCGCATTTGGAGATCCCTGATGTACCTAAACAGTGGAACCCCCAACTCTAACTCCAATCCAAACCCCAACACACCCCTAACAATAACCCTAACCACAACCCTAACCCTAACACACCCCTAACCCTAATCTCAATCCTAACCATAATCCCAACCATAACCACAGCCATAACGCTAACCACAACCCTAACCTCAACACAACCATAACCCCATCCCTAACCATAAACTTAACTCTAGCTTCAACTCTAACCCTAGCCCAACTCTACTTCTAGCCCTAACCCTAACTCTAGCCCAACCCTAATGTTAGCCCAACCCTATCTCTAGACCAAACCCTAACCCTAGCCCAACCGTAACCCTAGCACAACCCTAGCTCTAGCTCCAACCCTAACCCTAGCCCAACCCTAACCCTAGCCCAACCCCAGATCTAGCCCCAGCCCTAACCAAAGCCCCAACCTTAACTGTAACCCTAGCTCAACCCTAACCCTAATGGAAAAATTGAAATAAATTCTTTTTTATTTTATTATTTTTACCTAATTAAGGGGGTGATAAAGAGAGGTTTTATTTGATATTTTTTATTGTGATCACTGTGATAGGGTCTATCACAGTGATCAAAATGATCCAATATGAAAAAATATCCTATTGTTGCCGGGTGCCGGCCGGCAGATCTCGGCGAGCACACTGCGTATGCGCCCGCCATTGCTTTCCGAAAGAAGATGCCAGCGGCCATTGGACGGGACCAAGGGAAGGCAAGAGGGTCCAGGGACACCGGAGTTACCAGAAGGGCTCGGGGGACCCCATTTCTCTCTCCTCTGATGTGCTAGATCACATCAGAGGAGAGAGAAATTAAAAGGTAAATCTGACATTTTTGCGGTCACTGTTATTCCATCAATAACGGTGATTACAACAATGGGGTCGGTAAAAACAGACCCAAATCACGTAGCTGAGACCCCAGATAATTTCCAATGCTGGAGGGCACTATACACTTATTTCTCAGCGTCATTAAAAAGCGGTTCTGAGGAATAAGTACCCTTAACTGCCGCCGTTAAAAGGCGTATCGGCGGTCGTTAAAAGGTTAGTAACGAACTTCCAAGACTTTTGTCTCTTTAGCGAAATATAACTTCCAAGTTTATAAGCTGCTCTTGTTGCACTGTAACCTTCAAATTCAGCGCCTCAGTTGTGATGTGAAACCAACAAGATCTGTGCCTGTATATGTGTAGTGGCGTAATTTGAAGCTCGTGATACCAAATATAAAATATCCAACAGTACCCCAAAGTCTTAAATAATATTGGTCTTCTCAAATGAGTCTTATGGACATTTTTGGCCCTCTAGACTCCAAGGCCTGGGTCCGGTCCGAGTTCAACCCCTGCACCTACTCTACTTTTGCTCTGCTAACCAGTATGGGAGCCTTTACTATACAAACCTCTATGCATGCTGCCACCAAACATTGCTGCAGTTCTTTTGCAGTCACTTGAGGGTTGTTAACCACCTGCCTCCATAGCAGAAGGCAGAAGGTGAAAGCTTCCTCTTTCTGCCAAATCCAGGTAGTATAGCCAGAGTTCCTTTAACTTTGAACTAGAGAACTATTCCTTCAAACGTATCTCAATAAACATTCATTTCCTACAGTATGTTATGTTTTTTATCCCTTTTAGAGATGAGTGGATCTTTTGAAAGTCGAATTCATCAACTTAACAGAATTTTCCCTCAAAACTTGATTTGTGGCTAATAAATTTGCACAACTTGGATTTTGTGTATGGACTCTCAGGATTTTCAATCCCTCTTTTCTAAGCCATAAGGAAGATAGATCGAACAATATGGGTAAGATGGACGTCATTATAGGGGTGCTAGTTGCCCCCTTTTATATCAGACTTCATGGTTCCTCCCCCCTCTCCCCCCCTTTTATTTTTCTCTCTCCCCCCCTTATTCCTCTTCTTCTTCGTCTCATTCTTTCCTTTCATGTTTACACCATTATTATTTGAAGTGACCTAGCTTCTCTGATTTGGGTCGCTCTCTTTCAGAGGATACTTCATATGTATTCCTACTTTCGCCATGGATTTATTTTTCTTTTCAGGGTTTGTTGCACTTGATTGGAGATGACTTTTGACCTGAAAGTTCTATTATTTCAGGACTTGGCTACAGGTCCTGATATACAGTTGTAGATGAGATTTCTTCTTGTACTCAATATTCGTTATGTTGTTGAATCCTTTGTTACTGGATTGTTCTAAATTTATTTTCAATAAAAACCAGATTAAACATAAATTTGCACAAATCTTGATATTTGATAGCTTGTAATTTCTCTGAAAACACACATGGGAAAAAGGAGAGACAGAGAGAGAGATGACCATAAGAATTTACACTCTATATGAGACAGAGAGGACCCCTTTGACCATAAGAACTTACACTCTACGGGAGAGGAAGATTTACACAGTGACTCGGCTAATGGAAAACAACTCTTCCATACAAACCTTGCACTACTGTAAATGGTATACTGATATGCACCTGCCCCAGTCTGTTAGATTTTCTTGTTTTCCACGTCGAGCTTTGCAAGTTGCCCGGCATGCTTCCAAGTGTTGTATTTCTTATGCCTATATAAGGCCTCCCAAGACACACAACTGTGTCTTGGAATTGTATTAAGACTTTCTAGTATCACTTTTAGTTTGTATGTGCACAATTCCTGTCCACAGGCTCCAGCCTGTCTAATGGTCAGCTATTATTTCCCATCCCTGAGTTACTTTTCTACTGCTTCCAATAACTCTGCTGTCTGACATTAGTCTTCAGGACTTCACTTGTCTGCGGCTTCCAGTAAACCTGTTACTTGTCAGTGGTCTTTAGGACTTCACCTGTTTGTCTGTGGCTTCCAGTAGCCCTTCTACCTGTCAGTAGTCTTCAGAATTTCATCTGTTTGTCTGCAACTTCCAGTAACCTTGCTGCTTGCCAATGGTCTTCCAGACTTCACTTGTCTGCAATTTTCAGTAAACCTGCTACCTGTCAGTGGTCTTCAGGACTTCACCTGTTTGCAACTCTAAATAAACCTGCTACATTTCAGTGTTCTTCATGACTTCACCTGTTTGTCTGAGGCTTCCAATAACCCTGCTGCCTTTCAGTGGTCGTCAGGACTTCAACTGTTTGTCTGTGGCCTCCAGTTACCCTACTACCTGTCTGTGGTCTTCAAGACCCCTTTAAAGCTTTCAATGTGCCTCTATATGTTTGCCTACTGCTTTGAGGACATCATCTGCCTGCTTGCAACTTCCAAAGTCCTCTTAAGACTTGTAGTTTGCCTCGAGTAACTTTACTATCTGTTTCCCGCATGCAACGCCCACTTTCGGCACTGACGCCCATGGCCCATGTGCCCACCCAGACCTTGGGCTTAGAGGATCCACCTTACAATGTGCACACCTTCTGTAGCACTTATCTCTGATGGCCCAGGTACTGGTCATCATTGTAGAAGATATGATAATCCGCTAGGTGTCATAGTTGCAGGGCATTATGGGGAAGCCCGTGTGGCCACTTAAAAAGACATAAGCCCACTCTCTGATGTTTCAGCAGTGTCAGAAATGGGCAAGTTTTTTTGAAAACCACAAATCGAATCTCAAAGTGTTCAAATTCACATGAAACTGCGCAGTTCAGGAAATTCGACTCGTACTTGATCCTCGGTAGATCGATCAACTCATCTCTAATTCGTTTCCTTGTTAGTGATCTCTTAACTTTTTTGTCCACTCTCTTGACTTTCAAATATGCCATGAAACATTACAGTCAACAAACATTTGGTCACCATAATTATCTGATGTGTTTTATATCAGACACATATGATGCATTTAATGAAGCCTTTAATTTGATGCATCGGGAGAGTCTCTGCCAACATGCAAACATGTGCTCTTATGGGGGAGTTCCAGTCAGGGGGTTGAATAACTCTGAAACTGCAGTAGTCAGTAAAAGTGATATTTTGTGTTGAATTTGGAGAACCAACTTGTTTTATTAGTTGCAATGAGATACATTGTTCTTTATTTGGTTAATTGCAAACAGCAGAAAGTTTGTAAATTTTGCGAATAAACATAATTTGCAATATGGCTTGAATTATTTTGATTACAAATCCGTGTTTGGGTAGATAGCAGCCATTTTGCTGCCATCTATGTCATGTTCTATGTAGCTCATGCTAGATAGGTTTGGAAATAAAAAAAAATCAGCATGTTGTAGAACTTCACTTGGCCTGAAACTGCAGCCTGCAAACATCAAAGCAGCCTTCCCTTCTCCATTTGTGGTCACTGATCCATCACAAGAATTTGCTACTGTCTACCAAGCAAGATGTTATTAACACTGTTGCTGCCAAGTGGGAGAATCTGTAGCGTAGCAAGAGATATAGCTCCTAAATTCTATGGTTAGAGGACTTTCTAGCAGATTTAAGACCACATTCAGATGTCTGTTTTTCTATCAATGTTTTGGATCAGATTGTCATCAGTGTTCACTCAGTGTTTCAATTTTTCCCATCAGTATTACATCTGTGATTTTCTTGTACAGTTAAAGAAAAAAAGCAAAGGTTCTTCTCCCATTTAAAATGTTAAAAAAATAGATTTGCACATGGATGGCATTCTTGTTCTGTCCCTAATTTATAAGGACCCATAAACTTGTATGAGTGATTTTGAATGATGACATAGATCAAAACAGACATGTTTTCACGGTTTTTTTGTAAACCCACAGTCCACAAAAAAACCTGGATATATGAACATCCCCATAGACAAGAATAGATATGTGTAGTATTTGTCGAAAAATAAAAAATCGGACTGCACTCGGACCAATGTTGTTCATTGGGTTACATCTCATCTGCGATTTTTTTTTCTTAGCTGAAATCGGACTGTGAAAAAAATCGCAGCATGCTGCGATTCGCTGCGTATCTCGGACAAACTCACCAATGCAAGTCAATGGGTGCAAGAAAAAAATTGCACAGCACTCACCATGCGAGTGCTGTCCGATTTTTACGCATTGATGTCCTTTAAAAAGCCAGCAATTCATATGTGGAGTACAGTAAAATCACACTAACAGGTTAGAAAAGAATAGTTACTGTATATACACATAGAATACATATACAGCTCTTGCAAAAATTAAGAGACCACTGCACAGTTTCATAACTTTATTTGAATGTCACTCAGCAACCGCAGGATGACATCAAGTGACCTACAAAAGGAATGGCAAATGGCAGCTGGGGTGAAGAGCACGGCAAGAACAGTTCATAACAGGCTCCTAGAGGCAGGGCTCAAGTCATGTAAAGCTAGAAAAAAACCCTTTCATCAATGAGAAGCAAAGGAGAGCCAGGCTGAAGTTTGCCAAAGACCATAATGATTGGACCATAGAGGACTGGAGTAAGGTAATCTTCTATGATGAGTCTTATTTTCAGCTTTACCCAACATCTGGTCACCTAATGGTTAGACGGAGAATTGGAGAGGCGTACAAGCCACAGTGTCTTGCACCCACTGTGAAATTTGGTGGAGGATTGGTGATGATCTGGGGATGCTTCAGCAAGGCTGGAACTGGGTAGGTTAATCTTTGCGAAGGACATATGAATCAAGCCGCATAAAAGGTTATCCCAGAAAAACAGTTGTTTCCTTCTGCTCAGGCAATGTTCCCCAACTCTGAGGACTGTTTTTTCCAGCAGGACAATGCGCCATGCCACACAGCTAGGTCAATCAATGTGTGGATGAAGGACCACCACATCAAATCCCTGTCATGGCCAGTCCATTCTCCAGACCTAAACCCCAGTGAAAACCT
Source organism: Dendrobates tinctorius (assembly GCF_039654945.1). Taxonomy (NCBI): domain Eukaryota; kingdom Metazoa; phylum Chordata; class Amphibia; order Anura; family Dendrobatidae; genus Dendrobates; species Dendrobates tinctorius. The sequence continues at coordinate 7,262,785 of NW_027361773.1, forward strand.
CTGTAATATAATCAAGAGAAAGATGGATAGTCACAAGCCATCAAAGAAGAACTGCTTACATTTTTGTACCAGGAGTGGCATAAGATCACAAGAAAACAGTGTGAAAGACTGGTGGAAAGCATGCCAAGACGCATGAAAGCTGTGATTAAAAATCATGGTTATTCCACAAAATATTGATTTCTGAACACTTCCTGAGTTAAAACATTAGTATTGTTGTTTCTAAATGATTATGAACTTGTTTTCTTAGCATTATTTAAGGTCTGCAAGCACTGCATTTTTGTTATTTTGAACATTTCTCCTTTTCTGAAAATAAGTACAAAATGTAGTGCTTGGAAATTCAAAGACTTGTTGTCAGTAGTTTAAAGAATAAAAGAGCAATTTACATTTTATTCAAAAATATACCTATAAAGAGAAAAATCAGACAAACTGAAAATTTTGCAGTGGTCTCTTAATTTTTGCCAGAGCTGTGTATATACAGTGGGGAAAAAAGTATTTAGTCAGACACCAATTGTGCCAGTTCTCCCACTTAAAAAGACGAGAGAGGCCTGTAATTAACTTCATAGGTAGACCACAACTATGAGAGTCAAAATGAGAAAACAAATCCAGAAAATAACCTTGTCTGATTTGGCAACATTTATTTTGCAAATTATGATGGAAAATAAGTATTTGGTCATTATCAAAAATGTTCATCTCAATATTTTGTTATATATCCTTTGTTGGCAATGACAGAGGCCAAACGCTTTCTGTAAGTCTTCACAAGGTTGGCACACACTGTTGGAGGTATGTTGACCCATTCCTCCATGCAGATCTCCTCTAGAGCAGTGATGTTTTCGGCCTGTCGCTGGGCAACTCGGACTTTCAAATCCCTCCAAAGTTTTTCTGTGGTTGAGATCTGGAGACTGGCTAGACCACTCCAGGACCTTCATATACTTCTTACAAAGCCAATCCTTCGTTGCCCTGGTGGTGTGTTTGGGAACATTATCATGCTGAAAGACCAATCCACATTAAATCTTCAATGCCCTTGCTGATGGAAGGAGGTTTGCACTGCAAATCTCATGATACATGGCCCCATTCATTCTTTCATGTACACGGATCAGTCATTCTGGTCCCTTTGCAGAGAAACAGCCCCAAAGCATGATGTTGCCACTCCCATGCTTCACAGTAGGTATGGTGTTCTTTGGATGCAGCTCACCATTCTGTCTCCTCCAAACACGGTGAGTTTTGTTTCTACCAAACAGTTCTACTTTGGTTTTATCAGACCATATGACATTCTCCTAATACTCTTCTGGATAATCCAAAAACAAGCTAGCAAACTTCACATGGGCCCAGACAAATACTGACTTAAGCAGGGGGACACGTCTGGCACTGCATGATCTGAGTCCCTGGCAGTGTTGTGTGTTACTGATGGTAGCCTTTGTTACGGTGGTCCCAGCTCTATGTTGGTCATTCACTAGGTCCCCCGTGTGTTTCTGGGATTTTTCTCACCGTTCTTGTGATTATTTTGACCCTACATGATAAGATCTTGCTTGGAGCCCCAGATCGAGGGAGATTATCAATGGTCTTTCATCATACCAAGCTGCTTGCCTATTGAAGATTCAGTCTTCCCAGCCTGGTGCAGGGCTACAATTTCGTTTCTGGTGTCCTTCGACAGCTCTTTGGTCTTCACCATAGTAGAGTTTGAAGTGTGACTGTTTGAGGTTGTAGACAGGTGTCTTTTATACTGATAACAAGTTCAAACAGGTGCCATTACTACAGGTAATGAGTATAGGACATCACCCCCCCAACTATTACCCCACATGCCACCACTACAGGGAAGTGGGAAGAGCAAGGCTATGTGCCAGAATTGGCGCATCTTAGAGATGCGCCTTTTTTGGGGTGGCTGAGAGCTGATGCTTTTAGCCAGAGGGGGAAGCAATATCCATAGCCCCTTCTTAGGCTATTAACATCAGTCCTCAGCTGTCTGCATAGCCATTGCTGACTATTAATAATAGGGGGACCCCACGCCATTTTTTTTTCCATAAAATAATCTTTCATTCGATACATGAAGCGTATGGTCGTGCCACGTAAAGATCTGACAGGTTTTCTAAAGATTTCTTCCATATTACCTACAAATCTCTCTTTTCCATGGGAAGCAGATCATCCCATTCAGACATCTCTTTGGTGAAGTCTCTCAACATCATTTTACCTTGGATAGTCACAGGGGTTACAAATCCTAGAGGATCGTACAGGCTGTTTATCACAGACAGGACACCTCTACATGTGAAAGGTTTTTCTTCTTCGTTGATCCGAAAGGTAAATGCATCTCTCTTCAAATCCCAGAGCAAACTAAGGCTCCGTTGCTTGGGAAGGGAGTCTGTGTCTAAATCCAAGTCTTTTAGATCAGGTGAGTAATCTTGACAGGGAAAGGCTGCTATCATTTTTTGGCTGTTGGAAGCAATTTTGTGCAACCTCAAATTGGACAAAGCGATCATTTCTTGTGTCCTCTTTAGGAGACTGACTGCTGATTCATCTGTGGGTGTGGATCTCAAGCAGTCGTCCACATAGAAATCCTTCTCCACATATGATCTAACATCCGACCCGTACTTTGCTTCACCCTCTCTGGCTGAATGTCTAAGAACATAGATGGTGACAGCAGAGGAAGGGGCGTTCCTGAAGATGTGTACTTTCATCCGATACTCCACGATATCTTTGTAGGGGTCATTATAACGGTACCAGAAAAACCTCAAATAGTTTCTATGTTCTTTTTTGACAAGGAAGCAATGAAACATCTGTTGTATGTCAGCCATGAATGCCACTGTATCTTTGCAGAAGCGAAGAAGCACTCCTAGAAGTCTGTTGTTGAGGTCTGGGCAAGACAAAAAGACATCGTTCAGCAAGACACCTTCATATCTGGCGCTCGAGTCAAGTACTACTCTTATCTGACCAGGTTTCTAAGGATGATACATGCCAAAATGGGTAGATATCAACATTCCTTGGAATCTTGAAGTACAGGTGCAATTTCTGCATGGCCATTCTGAAGTATTTTCTCCATGAAGGCAAAGAAGTGCTCTCCCATTTCAGGTGCCTTCTGAAACTTGTGTTTGAGGGAGACAAATTGACCGAAGACAGGTTCTCTGTTGTTGGGTAAACGTTGCCTCTGGGGTTTAAATGGTAGAGGAGCCATCCAACTCTTTGACTCATCTCTTACCATCTCTCGATCCATGATGTCCAAAAACAGTCTGTCTTCTATGGACATTGCTACCTTGTTGTCTTCTCTTGTTCTGTGGAAAACTGTGCACCCTATGTGATCTTGGTCACTGTCACATGTGTGGTCTTCACAAGAAGGATCAGCTAATGGACAAGGTAGAAGAGCATTGTGTGGCAACTCTTTTACCAGGAAGCTACTCTTACATGGCTGGAAGAGAGACGGACATCCCTTTTCAAGAGTATTGGTAAGCATGCTGTCGACTAAGGCCGGCTTGTGTGCTCCTCCTAGGCAGACGTCTCCTATGATGACCCATCCAATGTCGTGACTCTGTTCATATGGAGCATTCCTGGAGCCATTTATACATTCTCTAGCCTTGTGGACTTGTAGTATATCTCTTCCCAGAAGTAGAGTTATTAGGGCTCCTGGATCCATCTCAGGTATTAGGTGGGCTATACGCTTTAGATAGGGGTGATGTGTCGCCACCTCCCGTGAAGGTATTTCTGACCTGTTGTCAGGAATATGGTTGCACTCCAGTATGGTAGGTAACAATAGGCACGTTTGGCCATCTATAGACTCCATCTTGTATCTGTTACCTTTTCTCCCCGCCGTCTCAGCGGTACCTGAACACGTCCTCAGGGTGTAGGGAGAACCAGGGCCTACAATGCTGAAGTTGTCAAAGAAGATGGACCTGGCTAGAGACCTGTTACTTTGGTCATCCAGGATTGCGTATATCTTGAGGGCTTCGTCCTTGTGGTCTGCAGGATAGACTTGGGCAGGGCAGATTTTTTAACAGGACCTTCTTCCTGTGAGTCCCTTACAGATCTCCATACATTTAGGGCTGACCTCGGGGGTGTCTTAGTCGGTGTCTTTCTACCTATCATCGTGCTCCTCTGCTTGTGACAACACTCGTGGAGTTGATCCAGGGTGCATGGCTGTATTGTGATCTGTGCTGCTGCATTCTGCATATTTCATGCTAGCTTCATAGTTCCTGGCGAAGTGAGAGGTTGTGGCACAACAACTGAAGCAGATGTTGTTCTCCTTGAGGAAACCTTTGTGATCCTCTAAATACTTCTCCCTGAAGGCTCTGCATTTTAGTAGAGGATGTGGTTTCTTGTGTAGAGGACAATGTTTACTGACATACTGAGGCTTGCTCTCGTCCCGAGTAGGTTTATTCACATTGTGAGGAGGGCCTGTGGAAACAATGTTAGTTTAGTGGACTGCCACGGGTGTCCTACTGGGTTTGACACCGGGAGCAGTGGAACACGACAGAGTAAAGTCAAAACTAGGGTCATTTCTAATCCTAAATTGCTTGGTGACAAAATCAACAAATACAGTGAAAGGAGGGAATGATACATTATGGTTATGTTTATACTCTGAACCACATGTAATACACTTTTCTTGTAGGTTGTAAGGAAATTTCTGTACTATTGTATTGACACCCTTAACGGTGTCTAAGTATGCCAATCCGGGCAAATCTCCTTCCTCCTGGGCAACCTGTAATTCAATCAATAAAGCATTCAGATCTCTAAGCTTTTGATAACCTTTAGGTCCTATCTTAGGAAAAATCATCAATTATTTTATATAAAGCATTCTCTATGACTTCTACTGTCCCATAGCATTCATCAAGTCTTTCCCACACTTTAAGTAGACCTGTGCGGGGATGCTTTACATTAATGTCTCTCAGTCTTTTGGCATGTTCGCCCGACTCACTTCCAAGCCACTTTACTAGGAGATCTAACTCCTCACTACAAGAAAGGTCCAGACCATGAATGGCGTTCCGGAATGAGGCTCGCCATGACCTATAGTTCTTGGGTTTGTCAGTGAACTTTGCAAGTCTTTTTGTAACCAGTTCTCGACGGGCAAAGAACTTTGCAAAGTCCATGGTGGCTCGGTCAGTGCTGGCATGAGCCTGTGTATTATAGTCATGTGTAGTGTGTGGTGTATCACCATACCTGTAAGACGCTTCTGACTCCGGATAGTCTGTGCAGTACCTTCTCGGTGAAGAAGGTGGCTCTTTAAAGTGGGATGGAAGATGTACCTTCTTCTCAGTGGAGCGGTAGCTGTGGTCGACATCTCTGTGCTGGACATCTCGTCTATAGTAGTGAAGTTCGGGATTGGATCGCTGGTAATTGGCATAAGCTGATTGATATGATGCATCCGGGCTGTCATTCACGCCGGAATGTTGATGGACGTACTCTGCGATGCACTGCACTGGATCTTGCTGCTCTAGATATGGTCCGAGAATGTCACTGCGTCTCTCAGAATCAGGATTCTTCATAGCTTTCAAATACTCTGCTTTAGCTATTGCAGCTGCTGTCTCTTTGTCTGCCACAAGTTTTTCTAGCTCTGCTTGCAAACGTGCAGTTTCCACTTCTCTCTTGCCTGCAGACGTGCGGTTTCTGCTTCTCTCTCTGCCTGCAAATGTACGGTTTCCGCTTCTCTCTCTGACTGCAAATGTACTTTTTCAGCCTCTCTCTCTGCCTCGTGTTCTGCTTGTCTCAGCTTTAGATGCATCTCTTGTTCGGCGAAGGAGAATCTTGCTTTGGCTGCTTCGGCCTCGGCACCAGCGACAGCAGCGAGCTCTGCTATTGACGACCTGCCAGAACTTGCTCATGCCCTCGTTTTGAGTAAGGATGTGTTGTTTTGAGACATTGTGAGTTTAGCTGCGTACTGCTGCGTAGTCTGGCGGGAAACAGTCTATGCGTGGCAGGTTTCCACATGGCAGGAAAGATGAAGCACTTGTTGGCGGACAGCACTCTCGGTACTTGTGACTGTATGGCAGCTGCTGCAGTATACGCAGACAGTGCGGTGTGGGTACAAGCAGCTCCTTAAGTCATATTCGCTATTGCTGGCCTCTAGCATCTGTTTTACTGTTATGCCTTTATACACGTTGACACGGTGTGCACTCTAACATACAGCATAAACCATTGCTCTGTCTTCCAAAATAAGCAGACCGTTCTCTGTAGTCTAACTTGTTTATTGGTGAAGAGTATAGAACATGCGGATAAACTATAAAGAATACAAAGGACATGGGTTAAGTATTGGGCAGATGATCACACAGCTAACATAATTACAGGAAGTATACAGTGTGATGCAAACTTTACATAGAAACACACAGGTGTCTAAATAACATCTCTGTAACACTCCAATGCAAGAAAGATATTTTAATCTTTCCAGATATGCTTTACCCAGATAATGAACTCAAGTTGGAGCGTTACAGAAGGACAAATAAACATGTTTGTCCTTATGAAATACACAGAAGAAACTGGCATCTTCTTTATCCCAGAATACATTGCTTCAATCCGACAATACATTGCTTCAATCCCATAATGCATTGCTTCAATTCCATAGTGCAACATTTCTGTTAAAGACACAGGCTGTAAATGCTATAAAAGACAGCTATAAATTCAGCCACCACTAAATGGTGCTAACAAAACCAGCATATAATGCAAACATATTTGCCCTATATTCAGATGGCAAAACAACACTCGCATGGCACTTGTCCGTTTTTTCGGTCCAGAAATCAGACCATTTTATTTCTCACATATGGGTATGTACCCTTATAAGGATTTCTGTTCATGACATGTTAATGGCTAACAGACTGATAAAGGAAAAATCTGAGGCTCCATTATGAGGGAAAATTGTTGCTTCTGCATAGATACAAAGTAAATACATTATGTGGCAAAAGTATTGCTATATTTATGTATAGCGAAATGGCCACCATACAACTCAAGACTGCCCTAGTCCCCAGAACACCAAACTTTTATCAATGAGTGCATTAATTATCTAAAATGTACTATATATATATACATATATATACCGTATATAAACTATATATATATAGAGAGAGAGAGAGAATGTGACCGCACAACTAGCCATTGTGCAACTTGGCCATTTTGTGTAGAGAACCCCTCTGGTAGCTGCAATGGCCAACCTTTACAGTTATTATTGTCAACAAGAATAAATTAGATATATGCAAGAAATTTCCAAATTGAATTTTTGGAACTCAAAAAAAGAGAAAAACTTATGTTTCTTAACATTTTTTTCAGATAGAGAAGCTCTTTGAAAAACGTATTCAGGTGTTAGAATGGCCAAGTCAAAATCAAGACCTGAATCTAATTGAGAATCTGTGGAAAGAGCTGAAAACTTATGTTCACAAACGATCTCCATCAAACCTCACTGAGCTCGAGCTGTTTGCCAAGGAAGAATGGGCAAGAATTTCAGTCTCTCGATGTACAAAACTGATAGAAACATACCAAAAGTGACTTGCAGCAGTAATCGCAGCAAAATGTGGCACAACGAAGTGTTAAGTTAAAGGGGCCGAATAATATTGCACGCCCCACTTTTCAGTTTTTGAATTTCAACAAAAATTTAAAATAACCAATAAATTTTGTTCAACTTCACAATTGTGTCCCACTTGTTGTTGATTCTTCACCAAAAATTTACATTTGGTATCTTTATGTTTGAAGCATGATATGTGGTAAAAGGTTGAAAAGTTCTAGGGGGTCAAATACTTTTGCAATGCATTGTAAAACCTCAATTGTATTGTTTACTACTTATGATTACATTACTTATAGGTAGAGTTGAGTGACCCTTTCACATACCCTAATCCCATTGACTTCAATGGGAGATAAAATCAAATGCATAGACATGTTCAAGGGGGCCAAAAATTGGCATCAATTGATCAACTAATGCGCTTTAAATAAACAATATAAATAAAAAATGACATGGTTCCCCTGTATTTTTGATAACCAGCCAGGCAAAACTGACAGCTGTGGGCTGCAACCCTCAGCTGTCAGGGTTAGCAAGGCTGGTTATCAAGAATAGAGGGGAACCATGTCATTTTTTATTTATATTATTTATTTAAAGCGCATTTGATTGGTCAATTGATGCCACTTTTTGCCCCCCTGTTTTTTTAAATATTTAAATAAATAATATAAAAAATGGTGTGGGTCCCCCCCCATGATTGGCAACCATTAAACTTGACAGCTGGGGGCTTTTATTCTCAGGCTGGTAAGAAGCCATGGATATTGCCCCCTCAGCTTAAAAATAGCAGTCTGCAGCCACGCGAGAAAAGGCGTATCTATTATCACGTCATCACCCATTCCACTGAAGTCATGCTCTCCTGCAATAAAACAAAAATAAAAAACAATCTTATCCCTTCCCTGTCTATACTTCTGTCCCATCCCGTAACCTATATCTGGAGATAAACTGTTTTCAACCTGAACGGTATGGTTTAATTTAGATTCATTAAAGGAGTCTGTGTCATTCTTTCAATTAAAGAACGTTATTCTAGCTGTGAGTTTACTTATAATGCAACTATAGAAATAGTAATGGATAGGTGTCTTATAGACGCTTCTCCATTCCTAAGCTGTGGGCTTGATGTTACCAGACAATACAAAGGTGACATCAATCCCACAAATATGAACCCCACTTTCCACCACCAAAGAGCAAGTGGGAAGAGCAGGACAAAGCACCAGAATAGATGCGCCTTTTCTGGGGCGGTTGTGAGGCGTTATTATCCATGGCCCCTTACCAGTCTGAGAATACCAACCCTCAGCTGTCAATTTTAGCTTGGCTAGTTGTCAAAAATGGTGTTGACCTTACACCATTTTTTTGTATTACTTATTTAAATAATTGAAAAATATGGCATGGGGACCCCTCTATTCTTGTTAACAAGCCTTTCTGAAACTGACAGCTGAGGGTTGCAGCCCGCAGCTGTCAGTTTTGCCTGGCTGTTTATCAAAAATACAAGGTAATCCCACTTAATTTTTGGGGGGTCCTCCCATTTTAATAACCAGGAAAAGCTAAGTATACAGCTGTGAACTGATATTAATATCCTGGGAACCTTTATGTATATTGTCTCTCTCTCAGAATATTAATATCAGCCCCCAGTCGTCAGATTCCCCTCTGCTGATTATGGAAAATACAGGGAATCCCCACACGATTTTTTCTTCAATTACTTTTTAATTGTCAACAAGAACAGTGAGGTCACCTGAGTTCTTAGCAGCTGTTTCTCTTGCTTTGCAAGTGCCAATGCCAGACTGATGAACGGCCACGAGTTACGTCATTTATTATTATTATTATTATTTATGTATTTATAGCGCAGGGGGCGGCTGATTAATACTTCCGTCAGCCGCCGCCAGCTCTCACTTTTAACAGTTGAAAAAAACTCTCAACATTGTCCCCAGCTAGCGCTGATCACAGTGCGAGCAGGGGACAGTAATGTGAGCTGTCTTCACTTCAGCACCCAGCACCTGGGAACAGCACGAACAGCACCTCTGATTCCAAACGTTGGTACATGTCACACTGATTACACATGGATGTAATCCGTGTGTCATCAGTGTGCATGTGTGCAGGATGTTTTGCGTCCTGTGCTGTTACTGGAAACACTGACATCTGAAAGGGCCCTTAGTGAACTCAGTTTACCAAACTTTGTCCCGCCTTTTGCCAATTTTTAGGAAAAGAACTTAGGAATTCAAACACAAATCCAAACACAAATCCAAATGTAAACGTTAATGCAGAATTTGAGATTGGTGAACATTTTCCAAACAAGTTAGCTCATCTCTACTTATAGGTTACTGGGCCATTTGTTTTCCCAACCTCTACTGCTATCTTCTTTGTAATGGAATATTGAGACTGCATAACATAAAAAAGGAAAGAACATAAACCATAGATCAACTACTGCCCGTATGCCTTGGAAAGTTTTCTCTAGCCCACAGATGTCAAACTATGGCCCACAGGCCAAATCTGTCCTTCAGGGATTATATTTTGCCCTTAATGCTGACACTACTTCCCTCATTATACTGTATGGAGGACTATGTAAGGCCGTTAAACTGTATGGAGGACTATGTGGGGCCCATTATTCTGTATGGAGGACTATGTGAGTTCCATTATACTGTATAGCGGACTATCTGGGGCCCATTATACTATATGGAGGACTATGTGGGGCCAATTATACCATGTGGAGGGCTGTGTGGTAATCACAGTTGGGGCATCATCTTGTATTGAGGTCACCATACTTTGCTGGGGAGGGAACAGTAGTATCATCATACTGTGCATGTGGAGGGTACTGTGGAGGAATTCACTGTGGGGGTATCATATTGTGGGGGACTTTTTTGTGTTTATTTTATTCTAAGATCCATTAATTAAAATGTACTGTGTTCATGGGACAAACCCTTTAAGTTTGCTTCCATATGAAAAGGTTCATTGTTATATTTGATAAGGTATACTTTTTCAATTGTAGACTTTTTTAATAGATACCAAGGTTGACCCGCGACTTTGTCCAAGTTTTTTATTTTGGCCTTCTCTGCATTTAAGTTTGACATCCCTGCTCTAGCTTTAGTAGAGGATCAAAGCAAACAGTTAAGGTCTAAGTATCACCACTAAGACCATAAATAGTCACCCACTGACTTCAGTGGATGCAATTATATATTATATGCTAGCTTGTAGATATGAGTGAATCAAAATTTGATTTAATCTGTTTGTGTGGATATTCATGGGAATTTTGATTTGCAAAGAAGTTACTTTCTGCAAATTTCCCTGTCACTTAATGTGCTTTGATGTCTCCCCAGACCCAAGAGCATAATACATGTATGATTTATTAATTAAAAAGTCCTTATACTCACCTTACCACTTACCTCTCCAGCCCTCATCATCACCTGTCCTGTCCTCTTTGCATCTTCTGATTGCTGCTATGAACGCTGAAGGTCAAAAACGCGCAGAAGTTCGCAGCATCATGACATTGTACATGCATGTGAAGAACCATCCCTAGATTCATCAAAGCCAGAAATCCCTGCCAAGTGTGAAGAGGAATACAGCACTTACAGTGGGGATTTGAAGATGCAATGAAGACTGCACAGGTGATGGTCAGGAGCAGTGTGGAGGAGCTGGACAAGTGAGCAGTAAGGTGAATGTAAGGATTTTTTATTTTATAACTTACTGATGGCTTTCTACAGTTCAGAAAAATGGTGGCCAGCAACTGCCATCTTACTGAATCCACGCAGAATCGAATTTAGGTACTGCAAATTTTTATACAATTCAAGTAGAATTAAAAGGGATATCCAAGACTTAAAAAAAAAATGTGCCTAAGCACTAACAGGCAGGTAGCTGGTAGCACAGAGTGGTCACAGATTTCCGCTGATGTCATGTCAACAGAGAGGCAGTTTGTCTTCCTGTTGACTGGGCAGGACTACTGCTGTCATGCTGATTGACAGCTGGCTCTCCGCTGCCTAAATGAGGGAAGCCAGCTGTCAATCTGCATGATGCCAGTAGTCCCACCCAGTCAACAGGAAGAGAAAATGCTTCTCTGTTGACACGAAGTAGCTGAATCTTGCAGGACATGCCAACTACATGCCTTTTTATTTTAAAGTCCTGGATATTCCCTTTAAATTCCACTCTAATGTATTCATTTATCTCTAGTAACTTCCCCGGTAATATAAACTTTGATGTGAAAGTGGATGCCCTGGCAGGACAAACCTTTAAAGATATACTGTAGACTGTAAACACACAAGGCCAGGGTACTCTCCTACCTGTACGAGTCTGTCATTGTTACTTTGTTCAATGTAATTTATATTTATATTTTGTGCGTAAATCCCTTTTCACATGTACAGCACCATGAAATCAATGAATCAATGTTGCTCTAAAAATAAATAATAATATACATACACACATATGCACAAACAAATTTAAATAGTGGACTAACATAACAAAAGTAAACACAAAAAATAGTTTTTAAATGAAGGTCTATATTATTAGGGGAAAAATAAATCCAAACCTACAGGGCCCTGTGTGAAAAACTAATCCCCCTTTAACATAAATTATCACATATTTGGGAAGCTGAGTTCAAATTCCCTTGCCACACACAGGCCTAATTACTGCCACACCTGTTCTCAATCAAGATATAACTTAAATAGAACCTGTGTAAGAAAGTAGACCAAAAGATCCTCAAAAGCTACTCATCATGATCCAAAGAAATGCTGGAGCAAATGAGAAACAAAGTAATTGAGATCTATCAGTCTGGAAAAGGTAATGAAGCCATTTCTCAAAGTTTGGGACTCCAGCGAACCACAGTGAAAGCCATTATCCACAAATGGCAAAAACATGGAACAGTGGTGAACTTTCACAGGAGTGGCCGGCCAATCAAAAATACCCTAAAGAGTGCAGTGACGACACATCCAAAAGGTCACAAAAGACCCCACAACAACATCCAAAGACCTGCAGGCCTCACTTGCCTCAGTTAAGGTCAGTGTTTATGACTCTACCATAAGAAAGAGACTGAGCAAAAACGGCCTGCATGGCAGAGTTCCAAGGTGAAAACCACTGCTGAGCAATAAGAAAATAAAGGCTTGTCTCAGTTTTGCCAGAAAGCATCTTGATGATCCTCAATACTTTTTGAATAATTCTCTGTGGTCTGAGGAGACAAAATGTGTAACATCGCATTTTAAAAAAGGAACATCATACCAACAGTAAAATATGGTGGTGGTAGTGTGATGGCCTTGGGCTGTTTTGCTGCTTCAGGACCTGGAAGACTTTCAGTGGTAAGTGGAATCATGAATTCTGCAGTCTACCAAAAAATCCTGAAGGAGAATGTCTGGCCATCTGTTCGTGACCTCAAGCTGAAGCGCACTTGGGTTATGCAGCAGGACAATGATCCAAAACACACCAGCAAGTCCACCTCTGAATGGCTTAAAAAATTACATTAATTCTATGGAGTGGCCTAGTCAAAGTCCTGACCTTAATCTGATTGAGATGCTGTGGTATGACCTTAAAAAGGCAGTTCATGCTCAGAAACCTTCCAATGTGGCTGAATTACAGCAATTCTGCAAAGATGAGTTGTCCAAATTTCCTCCAGACCATTGCAAAAGACTTATTGCCAGGCTTGAATGCAGTTGCCACTAAAGGGCATGTCATACTAAGAGATATCGCTAGCAATATCGCTATAACTAGTGACGTTATAGCGATATTGCTAGCGATATCGCTGTGTGTGATACTTACCTACGACCGGCTCCCCCGCTGGTTATCGCTGATCGCGTGAGAACAGGCTGGACCGTTTCTCGTCGTCAGCTTCCTGTGGCGCTTCCTGCTGTGAAGACGAGCGACGCGTGGAGCCGGGCGGGAGGACGCAGGATCGCCTGGTGTGACAGGTAAGTAGCGATCCCCGTCCCCAGCGATGTCGCTAGTGAGATCTGCCTATGTGGCAGCTCACTAGCGACTACTTAGCGATGTACCAGCGATCCTGACCGCGTCATATCGCTGGTCGGGATCGCTGGTACATCGCTAAGTGTGACAGTACCTTAAGAGTGGCTCAACCAATTATTTGGTTTAGGAGGTGATATAAGCATGCAAAAGAATAGGAAATCAAGAGGGGACAAACACTTTTTCACACAACTGTATAGACATATATATATCCTTGCCTTTTTTTGTTTTTTTTGCTATCTCACAATCTGTTTTGAATGCCAGCGCCTGTGCTGTGACAAGAGTTCTCGGGCATGTGCAGTGCGCGCTGCCCGAGAACCAACTCTTGTCACAGCGCAGGTGCCTGCATTCAAAACAGGAGGATGCAGCGACGCACAGGGGCATCATGATGGACAGATGGTGTGCGGCGCTGAGACACCGGACAGGCATGATGGACGGATGGTAGGTGGCTGATACAGGGGGACACACCATACCTATGGGACACATTACAGGTATGAGGACCTAGTTATAAAAGTCGATATTTCAGCATTACTAGAGTCAGAAAAAGAGCCACCTTCACAGAATGCAGCCTTAGTGCTGCTGAAGGTGGCTCTTTAACTGAAAAACACCCTGGGGGTTGTGACAGGTTCCCTTTAAACATAATTATGAAAGAACATAACCTTTTCTCCTAAAACTTAGCATGTCCACTAGTTAAAGTTTATACATGTTTCCATAGCAGCATGATTTATTTTGTTTTTATTGTCTGCTACAAATATTAAACTATTTATTAATACCTCCTCATTTGTATATATATATATATATATATATATAGTACAGACCAAAAGTTTGGACACACCTTCGCATTCAAAGAGTTTGCTTTATTTTCATGACTATGAAAATTGTAGATTCACTCTGAAGTCATCAAAACTATGAATTAACACATGTGGAATTATATAATTAACAAAAAAGTGTGAAACAACTGAAAATACTGTATGTCTTATATTCTAGGTTCTTCAAAGTAGCCACCTTTTGCTTTGATTACTGCTTTGCACACTCTTTGCATTCTCTTGATGAGCTTCAAGAGGTAGTCACCGGAAATGGTTTTCACTTCACAGGTGTGCCCTGTCAGGTTTAATAAGTGGGATTTCTTGCCTTATAAATGGGGTTGGGACCATCAGTTGTGTTGTGCAGAAGTCTGGTAGATACACAGCTGATAGTCCTACTGAATAGACTGATAGAATTTGTATTATGGCAAGAAAAAAGTAGCTAAGTAAAGAAAACGAGTGGCCATCATTACTTTAAGAAATGAAGGTCTGTCAGTCCGAAAAATTGGGAAAACTTTGAAAGTGTCCCCAAGTGCAGTGGCAAAAACCATCAAGCGCTACAAAGAAACTGGCTCACATGAGGACCGCCCCAGGAAAGGAAAACCAAGAGTCACCTCTGCTGCGGAGGATAAGTTCATCCGAGTCACCAGCCTCAGAAATCACAGGTTAACAGCAGCTCAGATTAGAGACCAGGTCAATGCCACATAGAGTTCTAGCAGCAGACACATATCTACAACAACTGTTGAGAGGAAACTTTGTGCTGCAAGCCTTCATGGTAAAATAGCTGCTAGGATACCACTGCTAAGGACAGGCAACAAGCAGAAGAGACTTGTTTGGGCTAAAGAACACAAGGAATGGACCTTAGACCAGTGGAAATCTGTGCTTTGGTCTAATGAGTCCAAATTTGAGATCTTTGGTTCCAACCACCGTGTCTTTGTGTGATGCAGAAAAGGTGAACGGATGGACTCTACATGCCTGGTTCCCACCTTGAAGCATGCAGGAGGAGGTGTGATAGTGTAGGGGTGCTTTGCTGGTGACACTGTTGGGGATTTATTCAAAATTGAAGGCATACTGAACCAGCATGGCTACCACAGCATCTTGCAGCGGCATGTTATTCCATCCGGTTTGCGTTTAGTTGGACCATCATTTATTTTTCAACAGGACAATGACCCCAAACACAGCTCCAGGCTGTGTAAGGGCTATTTGACCAAGAAGGAGAGTGATGGGGTGCTACGCCAGATGACCTGGCCTCCACAGTCACCAAACCTGAACCCAATTGAGATGGTTTGGGGTGAGCTGGACCGCAGAGTGAAGGCAAAAGGGCCAAGTGCTAATCATCTCTGGGAACTCCTTCAAGACTGTTGGAAGACCATTTCCGGTGACTACCTCTTGAAGCTCATCAATAGAATGCCAAGAGTGTGCAAAGCAGTAATCAAAGCAAAAGGTGGCTACTTTGAAGAGCCTAAAATATAACACATATTTTCAGTTGCTTCGCACTTTTTTGTTAATTATATAATTCCACATGTGTTAATTCATAATTTTGATGCCTTCAGAGTGAATAGTCATGAAAATAAAGAAAACTCTTTGAATGAGAAGGTGTGTCCAAACTTTTGGTCTCTACCGTGTATATACAGTATATATATGTTTATACACATATACAGTTGAAAGTATTGGTACCACTGAAATTGTGCCAGAAAATGAAGTATTTCTCCTAGAAAATTATTGCAATTGCACATGTTTTGTTATACACATGTTTATTTCCTCCTTTGTGTGAATTGGAACAACACAAAATAGAGAAAAAAAGTCAAATTGGACATCATTTCACACAAACCCCCGACAATGGGTCACACATTATTGTTGGCACCCTTAAATTAACATTTGACAATTTGGAATAAATAACTGCAATCAATCACTTCCTATAGCCATCAACAAAGTTCTTACAACTCTGAATTGGATTTTTTGACCACTCTTCTTTTGCAAACTGCTCCGGGTCTCTCATAATCGAAGGGTGCCTTCACATAACAGCAATTTTAAGATCTCTTCAAATGTGTTCAATGGGATTTAGATCCGGACTCATTGCTGGCCACATCAGAACTCTCCAATGTGTATCCATCCATTTTTGGGTCCTTCTTGAAGTATGTTTGGTATCATTTTCCTGCTGAACAACCCATGACCTAGGAAGTAAACCCAGCTTTCTGATGCTGATCACTACATTGAGACCCCAAATCCTTTGGTAATCTTCAGATTTCATGATGCCTTGCACACAGTCATGGCACCCAGGGCCAGAGGCAGAAAAACAACCCCAAAATATCTTATAATCTTCACCATATTGACTGTAGAAACTGTGTTCTTTTCTTTGTATGCCTCATTTAATATTTGGTAAACACTAAACAGTAGAATGATGTGCTTTACCAAAAAGCTCTATCTTGGTCTCATCTATTCACAAGACACTTTCCCAGAAGGATTTTGGCTTACGCACGTAGGTTTTGGTAAACTGCAGTCTAGCTTATTTATATCTCTGCATCAGCAGTGGATTCCTCCTTGGTCTCCTAACATAGCGTTTCATTTCATTTAAATGTCAACAGATAGTTCAACACTAATGCACCCTGCTCCTGCAGTACAGCTTGACTGGGGCTGCTTATCCACCATCCAAGCTATCCTGTGTTGCAACCTTTCATCAATTTTTCTCTGCCATCCACGTCCAATGAGATGAGCTACATAAATTTCTTGATTATGTTGCACACCGTGGACAAAGGAACATCAAGATCAAGATTTTGTGTGAAATTATGCCAAACTTTCCTTTGTTTATCTTTTTTTTCTTTACAAAGGAAATAAACATGAGTATAAATAAACATGTGCAATTTCAATAATTTTCAGGGAGAAATATGTCATTTTACGGAATAATTTCAAGGGTGCCAACACTTTTGGTCATGACTATATATATATGTTTGTATGTTCTCTCCATATTTGTCTGAGTTTCCGCCAAATATTCTCGATTTCCTCCCACACTCCAAAGACATACTGATAGGGAATTTTGGTCATGTTCCCCAATGGAGACAGTGATGAGTAACAATAAGTTCGGTGTATACAGTATACCAAATAGCCAAATAGAGGTTCATAATAAAGGGCTGGTTATGCTGTCACTCAATTTTCTGAAAGAATACGCTAATTCATAATTATAACTGATCTATGAAATTGTAAATGAAAATATTATTCATCACTGTCAAGATTACTTTTGAAACAAGAACATTCAATGCATATACAAGGATACACAATTCTGTTAATAATATATGTTAGAAGTCGTAACAAATGGAAGTTTCTCCAACAGATAATCATTTATTGATGATTAATGTCTGCAAATTGTACTTAACGGGAAAGTGTCATCAGAACAATATGCATTGTTTAATTAAAATTGTTATGTCAAAAGAAAAAAAATAATGTTAAATATTAACACACGTCTTTCTATATTGTTAGAGTGCTGAAATCTTGCAATTTTTTAGGTTGACTACTCATCTGCCAAATAGGTTAACACTTGCTGTTCTGTAAATATAACTTTTCAGTAGTTGTCTCAATTTCATCACAAATAGGAATAAAATGAATGGTAAGACTTGTATACAGATAACACAGGACTCACCATTCACAATAGGCAATATTAACAGCTCACCTCCTCCCCCTCTCTGCTCAATGACATCTGAAAAGATCAGAGCATGCCTAGAAATCTCCAATATGGAAGTCATTTGAGTCAGCTCCAAACTATTGATGGTTATGGTCCAAGTAACTGCTATGAAGAATATCTCTAAATGCTGTCAACAAGAGCTTGGTTATTAAATAATATATGTATGTTATAAATTACCTTTATTGGGTAATTATTCTTACAATTGATTTTTTCCTAACCAATTACACTTTCCCCATTGTAGATTAACAAGTAGATAATTGTAAACTATAAGGGTTCTTAAAATGTCTAAATTGAATATTTAAAAAAAAAACACTATGGGAAACAATGTCGTAACGCAACTTCGAGCGGAAACTCCTTTCCAAAGATGGTAGAAGATATAGCCATACCATTTGCATAATGGGGTCTCCTGATGTGATTTCCATACAGATCCCCATATCGCGGGGCGGAGGAATTGCAGGGTGGAGTATGATGAAATTTGGTAGATGCAATTATTTCCAATCTATCTTAATTACTCCAAAATAATGTTTTACATATTTGTAGTTTTATAGCCAGGTTATTTTTTCCATGATCTGAACATTAAACTATGGTGAGGAACAAATTAATTGGATGATTTGTGGGAAGGTGCATAAGTCTGCAGGTAGCCAGAAGTGTTTGGGCTTGTGCAAACACTAAGTATTTCCAGCATTTAAGCACCAAGAACGTATCTCTTGACGAGAAAAATGTAATGTGCGTCTTTCAAGAATTTTTTTATGTGTTTTTTCACATCCATTTTGATGGGTGAAAAGCACTGCAAAAATATGAAAAAATTTGATATGCTTCAGATCTGAAACGGTTTCAAATTGAAACGGAAAAAATAAGCAACACTGCACGAGATTTTGAAAATTGTATTAACTTTACTGGTAGTGTAATACATTGTCTTTTTTTCCTGCAAAAATGTGAGGGGGGGCACAAGCAACAACGTAACATGTGAACAAGCCCTTAAAAAATGTTATACAAATAATTGGTTTCTAACTTGTATTTAAGAGATATTCCATCATGTTGTGATCAGGACACTTACCACTGGAAATCTCGGTGATCATGACAACAAAGGGGGCTGCCCCTATCATGTTTATTGCTGTATTCCAAAAAGGTTTCCAATTTTGATTTGAAATACATATTTTTTGTTTGTTTGTTTGTTTTTTAATGGTGTTTACCGTGTTATATAAGTGCCATTTTAATTCTATTCTACATGTCGATACAACTTTGCAATACAAAAAATATATTGGGTCGTTTTGTTTTTTAACATTTTTTCACAACACAACCATGTATTATTTTAAAATATGTAATTTTTATGTTGCAAAAATTTCAAAATCCAAACCTTTTATTTTCCGGTGTAGCCATATGAGGATCATTTTGGCAGGCATGTTATAGTTTATTACAGACATTTTTTTTGTTACTTCTCACTTTACTATAATTCATTTTTATGGGGAATGATAAATCCAGCAAATTTTCCTCTTCTGCTATGCCCAATGTGGTATAACTAATGTTTTATGTACATTTTACAAGTTATTATGATGGGAAAAATGTTTTTGCTTTTTTTATTATGTACTGTTTTTAATTTTATTAGTAATTTTAAACAAGAAGACTTTTTTTCTTTGGGGGTGCTGAATTTTTTCTTTGTTTTTAACTTGATTGCATTTATTGTAAATTTATTTTGGGACTTGAAGCTGTGATCATTTGATCATGTACATAATGCTTTATAACATTTGCCCGTCACTTTTAGGCCTTGTTCTGATTCAATTAGTGATTTTCTTAGCATTTTTGCCAGAAGAAACTCGTTGTGAACATGCTAAGCTTATAGAAAGCATCTCCGTTCAACCAAACCAACGCGGGTCAAAAGAGAGTACTTTTGACCAGTTAAACTGATACACAGAATGTCAGTATACCGACAATAAAACATAATACCTCATAATCTACCTTTTTGTTTTATAGTGGTTACCTATGGGCAATTTATCTGACTCTATGGCTTTGCTGTGGGATAAGTTGTAGCCTTGCTTTGGGTGGTATTCTTTGGAAGGTGTACTGGCTTATGTAATGAAGAGTGTGATGTAGACAGGGACTTAAATTTGCAAACACTTATCCAATGGGACATCCATTTTCATCCATTTAGAGCACACATGTTTCAATCACTATTACTAATGATCCGCTTAAAGTTGACTTGTTGACAATTATCGTGACATACCCAAAGAAATGAGCTGAAGCATACGTTAGTAAACATGCAATACGTAAGAGCATGTTCACATTGTGGCAATTTCACAGAGAGAAAAAAAAGAACATTTACATGAGCATATACTGTATTTTTCAAATTATAAGACGCACTTTTTTCCCTGGTAGCCACCACCACTGGTAAGCAATAAGACGGATGGATTGTAAGAGGCACCACCATTTTATTAAAAAAGTTTTTTTCTCCAATTTTTCTTCTCAAAATTTGGGGTGCGTCTTATAATCTGGTGCATTTTATAATCCGCAAAATACGGTACCCTATTTAAGTAAATAAGTGAATAGTAATGGTACATGTAAGTAATGTAGGGTACTTGGTTAACTTTTTTTCACAAAAAAAAGCATAAAAGCCAACTAACCACGATAAGGTGTACTTAATTGGGACAGTCCTATCCTGTCTGATTGGGTTCACCTTGTTGCGGTACTTTCACACTTTTTGATCAAAATAGTGTTAGCTAAGTACCCTTTGTTATTTACATGTATTAGTACTGTTGACTCATTTATCTACTATAGGGTATATGCTCATGTTTTTTTCTTGAATTATATTTACATGTTCAGCCACAGTAATAATCACCAATAATACAAGCGTCCAACTAACAAGTAATACCATAAACAATAAGAAACAGTAGCAGTTAATTTTATTTCAATATGAAATAGCTGAGAAAACTTCCACATAATACAATGCAAAGGAGAACCGATCCCCTGAACCTTATAGTGATAGATTTATGAATGAAAGTATTGAGCAGGCAATTAAAGATAAGTTAGCATAGATATTTTTGTCCCAATCCCCCCCCCCATTTGTTCACCCCTCATTCATATCAATAGACATTATGCCAAGCAGGGTCTTTCTGTATACAGGATTCACAAGTTTCATTTTTATAGGTTTTTTTTAGAACAAATAGATAACAAAATAACAAACAACCTTATTCAACCGAATGTAATCTATTTTATTTTTAAGAGAAGAAAAATAATATGAAAACAATAAAAGCAGTTCTTTACACTAGCAGTAAATAAATTTATACAACCAATCAGTCTTTATAATATGATGAAATAAATCTACATCTTTTTTTATTATTCTGGTGCCTTTGAAATATACATACAAACAACAATTACAGGAACTTGTTCACAATGCATTGAGGCCTGAGGAATAGGCTAGCTGTACATCCACATTGGCAATATCGGTATAGTAACACTGATTGCCTGGGACCAATAGAACATCCTAAGAGGCCAAAATCCTGAATGTATGAAGGGTCTACAAGTTTAATGCATCAAACAACTCCAGCCAGCTAGAGGAAAACAACACTGGCAATTTGTTCACTTTTTTTAGACAAAAAGCATTGCAGTCTATAAGTCTTTGTTTCCAAAGCCACCATCTGTTTATAGTCTTGTGGTCCTTCATGCTTTTTACACAGGTGCAATAAAAGTCTCCAAAATTTACAATATAGAAGGGTTTTTTCTTTTGTTTTTTTTTTCCTTTTTTGATATTTTTGCAAAGTTCCTACCTTTGTTCACAGCACTGGAAACCCTTATCAACAGGGAGTCAAAGTTTAAATGGCTTATTCACAAATGGGATCCAGATTCAGTGGTCAAGAATGCGCAGATGCCATAGTGAGTTCCTTTAAAATTTGCTAGCACTACATTGTGTGAGCTTTTAAATAACGTTCTGTCCATAGACATGAGGGGGTCATCAGTTTGCAAAAAAAATGCAAAATAGAGATGAAGTTTAAAGTCTAACCCATGGCAGTGACCATACTGGAAGGATGATGAGGTCCAAAAGACAGGCCGGACGAGTGGTGCATTGGTGTTGGTGTACCCAGCATGTGGCCAGGGTGGCTAAAAGGTGAAATGTGACTAAGCGTAGACATATGCCTGGAGAGGGCGGCAGGGCTGAAGGAGCTGCCCTTCGTGTAGTCCTCGAGCCCATCATGCATCTTTTTACTCTTTTTCGACTTGCTAGACATTTTTCTGTTTCTGGTCTGGATTCCTTCCTTCTTCATAGTCAAAGGTCTGTTAATCTAAACAAAAAATAATTATTTGTTTTTGTTTACCCTTCCTTCGTTTCTTAGCAAAGTGAAGGCACACAGGAAAAAAATCATGGTTAATATGTTTCATTTTATTACAGAAAATATCAGATATCAAATATCACATATAAATACCGGGTTAAAAAAAAAGTCCTCGTAGAGGAGTACCCATTTCAAAGTATACAACATTAGCCTCGGACTAGGGCCCCTTAGGTCTATCTGAAGATAGTTTAAGGGCCAACCCTATATCTATGTGCAGACAATTTTTAATCTGGTCGATATCATTTCAGAAAAATAACATATCATATTTAAACAACAATCCACAAAAAAGTGACACAAGCCCATAAAATATTTTTTTCAAAAATGCTTTTTCATCAATATCATTTAAGTTTAATTTTGGTAAATTGTATCAAATAATGCAATTATTATTATTAATAATCATTTCTTATTTTCTATAAGAAAAATTGTTGTTGCTGTTATTATTATTATGTTATATCTTCCTGGCCTGCATAACAAGGCACTTTGCAAGTGATGTAAAATTTTGGACTGTGCCAAGTGTTACCCAATATCTTACAAGGATATCTAATATAAGTCTTATTATACAGTGTGTGTTAAATATCATCTGCAATTTTTCCTTTCTGTCAATCTGTGATGCTTTTATATATGACCTTTGACTCGTGAACTGAACATACAGCATTTCAAAGTTTTGTGCCATGAACCAGAATTAACCCACAAAGCTGACATACTTCTGGACTAAGTCTGGCTTACTGACAGCTGTCTGTTCCAACAAGAAATCGCTCAACTTGAAACATGTCAGCTTTTACATGCTGGTCTATACAGCATAGACTGATTGCATTAGTCTGGTGCCATTCACCTAACAATTAACAAATACTTGCCAAATTGTTCTCTTACTCTATAAAGGTTGACCGTACCGTGGTGAGGTCACCCAATAAAACAGTGGTGTGTGGCTTTAGGAGTAGGGAATTGTTCATGATCCTTACAGAATCCTACATGAGAGCAAGACCCCATTATCTTCCTAATTTGCTACGCATGTTGTCAGAGGGGGTCACTTTTACAGCTCTTGTAAGCAGCATCTGTCAGAGCAGGTTGTTCTGAGTAATGGACGGCGATTTAACATCAGCGTTGTTTTGAAACACAAAACCTACATATAGTAGAAATCACTGCGACCTGATAACTGGTGACTTATCGATATTCCATGTGCCCGATTATTAAACGTTCTGGATGATAAAGTGATGATTTGACGGAAATTTCACTATATAAATAAAAAGATACCGGTGTAAAAACTAGACTTTTGGTTATACTTAATCATCACAATTTCACATCATGTATATTGTACTAGATATTGAACTAGATAGTACTTAGTATTAGATTTAAATTGCATTAAATGCATAAAAATTATAAACAAAATATTGTAATGCATTCTTTTAACGGAATAATATTTTCACCTGGGATATATTTAATCTGCCTTGTGAAAAATGCTCGACAAGGAGACTTTCAGTTTTAGTGCAAGCAGATTTCAATAAATCTTTGTATTTGGTGTCTCCTTAAAAGGGAAAAACATCAGTGTGTATATATAAATACTAAGACGGGAAATACCAGTGTATATGTACAGTATGTATATGTATGTATATATATATATATACTTTATATATATACGCTGATATATATGCATACATATATATGTATGCCCTCATTCCTCTTGGTATCTGTTATGATTTATGTCTTTATTATTATGCTGTAATGTCTATCGTCTGTAGAAGTCCCCTCTATAATGTAAAGTGCTGCGGAATATTTTGGTGCTATAGAAATAAAACTACTATTATTATTATTATCTCAATCAGTGTGTGTATATACATATACACTGGTATTTCCCATTTTAGGGGACACCAAATATGTATATATATATTACACCCACATTGATATTTCTCTTTTTAGGAGATACTATATAGCACAATGGAGATGCAACTGTATTTAAACTGTACTTTATTACTGATATATAAAAAAAAATTGGAAAAATAATCCCATTGGTGTGCATGTTTTTTTTTAGGTGATTTTTTTTTACCTTTGTTTTAAAGCTTTTTTGTGCATCTAAATGTAGATCATAACAATTATATATCTATTTTTTAATCTATCAGTGACTCTCATTATATAAAAAGTGCTCCTTAATATATACTTTTACATGATTTCATACTGTTTTTCAAACTTCTGCAGCTGTTGTGCCACTGTTATGTGATACATTTGCCCTATAAAAGTTTCTGGGTACCATACAATACATTATACATCTGGGCGTCACAGTGGCTCAGTGGTTAGCAGTGCGCTGCAGCCTTGCAGTACTGTGGTCCTGGGTTCAAATCCCACTAAGGACATCTGCAAGGAGTTTGTATGTTCTCCCCGTGTTTGTGTGGGTTTCCTCCAGGTACTCCGGTTTCCTCCTACATCCCAAGGACATACTGATAGGAATTTAGATTGTGAGCCCCATTGGGGACAATGATGATAATGTATATAAAGCGCTGTGGAATTAATAGTGCCATATAAATGAGTAAAATAAATAAAAATGTACAAAGAGTAAAAACTGACAAAGATAGTTTACTAACATTCTGTACTCTATTGTGTAATAGTAGTAGTACTGTACAATAGTGTCATTATTATTCTTCATACATATATTAGTTGGAAACAATCAACAATATGTGACCTCTAGGTGTTTGGTAGAATGTAAATAAATCCATGGATTGCGACATGAGCAGTCATATTGTCTTGTAATGATGTTCTCATTAAAGTGTTTGTCAGACATACTGAGGAATTAATTAATCTGTAAAAAATAACTAGTCACTACTTCCAAAATCTCCTTCTCTGCTACAGAGGGGTTAACAAGAAGCAGAATCTTCCTTCATATCCCAGACAAGAAACTATTTGCCTGCAATAAATATCTGCACCTTAGAAATATGAGACAAGTCTCCAAGTTTCATTTGCAGATGTGAAATGATGACCTATTTTACATAACAGTCTGCAGCTCATATCAAAGGAAACATTTAATGAAATGAAAATAAAGCAAGCTTAATCTTGCTATGGGCTTGTTGTGTTTCACACCACATCAAGACACTTAGGCGGTGTGACAGCCAAGTGTAAACATATAGATTTATATTTTAGTAGCTCTTAATGAAGAAAAATCTGATTTTCTTTGAAACCACACAACCTACAAATATGACGCCTGTTACTAATCTTTAGATATATTACATGATTTCCATTAAGACATGTCAGAAGCTGCGTAAATTGACTTTGCTCTCTTTTTTAAAGATTGGGGCAAGATGTATTCCGAACGCCAAATTTCATCTTTTCAAAATAATTAAAAAGTACATTTATACAGTACGTAGTAAAACATAGAAATATTTCTGAAAGGTTTCCTTGCGCCTTAATGACAACAAAAGCTAAAAATTATAAAATGACTATAAAATGTAAAACCCTTAAAAAATAAAACACTTAAAGTGATCAGAAAAAAATGAAGTATTGAAATAAATAAATATTGTTTGTAAGATCAATGCCAACTGCATCCACCCAGATACTGACTCTACATATCCATTCTACGTTTACTTTAGCTGTATAGTCAAATGGAAGATATTAATTATCTGATGAAAGCACACTTAAGATTTTTTAGAACCTATTTCTAATCGCAAATGTTATGTCTAAATTGCATGCAAAAAAAAAAATAACTCTGGTATTCATTTCAAAGCTCACTTTTAAAAACGCTATGGTCCTTAAGAATTATTTAGAAAGAAACCATAATTCTTAAGCTAATACTGAATTATTTTATAGAGAACAGATTCTACTAATAAAGAATTGTGTAGAACAATTACATTTGCAGTCCGGTAGAGAAAGTGTGAAAATACGGGGAAAAAAATAAATTCCGTGACGGAGCCCTCCTTAGATTTATTTTTTAACACTTTCCTTACTGGATTGCAAAAGTAAAAAGATTCTAACAATAAAATTGACATGAAATGTCAGATCGAAAAGATCTTCAAAGAGGGTTTACAATTTACAGGTTTTGAGAATAACCCCAAATTAGTAATAGAGGTAAATATTACATATGTCATATAGTATAAGATATAGGCCTCATCTATATTACACTGCATTGCCAAAGAGAAGAAAAGCAGAGCGTAATAAACTATTATTATGACTTGTCACTGTAAGGACTGCAGCTACAGTGCTCAGAATTAACTTCCAATTACTTCACTTTATTGAGTCTGACTAGTCTGGGCACATTTTTTTTACCAGAAAACTGAGGCAAACATTTTTTTCATAGAGAAGAGCGCACTTTCTTAACTAGCAGTATAGACTTACATTGTGCAGCTTGTAGTACAGCCCACAGGCATTGCACACTGGGTCACCATTGGCATTCCTTCTCCACAGCGTAGTGGTGGTAGTTTGACAGTTTGCACAAGATGTACCTGCTCTTCTAGCTGCGGACTGAAAGAAGACATTATATTTAGTGTTACAGCATGAATACAGCAGGTGAGAGATGCATCAATGCTCTGACAAAACCGGCATACAGTAAGAAGCGACTAGAATGTTGGCAAGAAAAAGACTAAGGGGTTAAATTCACATGCATACGCTGCGTTATCCCTGCCGTCTCTCATGTACTGTGGTGCTGCCTTAGTGATTGGTTTTCCTTTAAAATTGTAATAAGTCAGATCTGTATTTATAAGTGATGACATATAGCCATTCAAAGAGTATGCAGGTCTCCTAGTCCTTCCTGCTGTGTTACTCACTTAATGGCTTACTTTGAGGAAATTGTTACTTGGGAGTTATCTAAGGAGTACAGATTTCCTGCAGATATTTCCTGGGAAGTTACATTCGCATATAAGGAGGGAGTGGAGATGGGGCCAGCTGCCAAAAAATCAAAGCTTTGAGAATTCCCTCCTTTTTGAAAATTTTTCTTGTTAAATTTAAGAAAAAGACAGATACTTAGGGAGATAGATGGATAGATAGATAGATAGATAGATAGATATGTAATAGATAGAGAGTTAGATATGAGATGGATAGATAGATAGATAGATAGATAATGGATAGATAGATAGATAGATAGATAGATAGATAGATAGATAGATAGATAGATAGATATGTAATGGATAGATAGATATGTAATGGATAGATAGATATATATGTGATAGATAGATAGATAGATAGATAGATAGATAGATAGATAGATATGGGTGGATTCTCATTTGAAGTCTTTCTTAAGGCTTCTCAGTGGAACGCTTGCTTGAGACATGATTCAAATGAGGAGCTGAAACGTCTTGTGCATCTCTGTGGATACAGTCCACCTTTTTCACTTATTTCCATTGGAGTGATGCTTCCATTCTAATTTTTCTACATTTGGAAGCTTTAAGTTACTTGTGCAAATATTGCACTCACAACATTAGGAATGTGCTGCTATTTTAAGAAAGAGAGAAAGAAAGAAAGAGGAAGAAAGCTAAATAAATAAAAATCTAAATATCACAGCTACACCGTGGAATAATGGGTGGAAGCACCTGGACACCACTGACCTGAGGTCCACTATATAAAATATAAAACAGGTAGGCAGCGCTCCAAATAAAGTGTAAAATACAGTGGGGGTACTTTTATTGGCCCATCTCAAATGTCATGTTTCAGTCCAAAAAAAGAGGGTCGTAATTTGGACCAAATTACCACTATGGGCCTTTAAATATTTTTTTTACTGTTCTACATTGGAGTGCTGCATCTATCTTTTTGGATATAGATAGATAGATACATAGATAGATATGGGATAGATAGATAGATAGATAGATAGATAGATAGATAGATAGATAGATAGATAGATTTGGGATAGATAGATAGATATGGGTTAGATAGATGATAGATAGATAGATAGATAAAAAAAAGGAAAAAAATAGGCAGCACTCGAATAAATGTGAAAACAGTGGAAACTTTACTGATCCTCAGGTGGCAACGTTTCAACGGTGACCCGTCTTTGTCAAGCTTGACAAAGACGGGTCACCGTTGAAACGTTGCCACCTGAGGATCAGTAAAGTATCCACTGTTTTCACATTTATTTGAGTGCTGACTATTTTTTTCCTTTTGTTAATTTGGCTGTTTGGACACTGCTGAATAGGTTTTGCACCTACTATATTATTTTGGTAGTGCTGCCCTTTTTTCTTGATTTAGATAGATAGATAGATAGATAGATAGATAGATATGTGATAGATAGATAGATAGATAGATAGATAGATAGATAGATAGATAGTTAGATAGATAGATAGATAGATAGATAGATAGATAGATAGACAAGATTTTTTGTATTCCTTTTTGCCAATTGTTTCTAGAACTTTAGAAACATTATGCTTACTGGATAAATTGCCGAATTATTTCTATCACAAATATGTATTTCTTAACATGAAATCTGAAGAATTCCAGAGAACTGACAAAAGTGTCTCCTTTTCCATTGTGTGTGTCGTCCTCTGCCATGTTTATTTATAAGGTCTTGTTCTCATGTGATCAGTGAAGGGATCACTACCGCATTAGTAATTTAATTACAGGGATTCATTGTTGTCTAATGAGGATAGTTAAAGCCATAAGATCTTCTGGTATGTGTAAATAGCTCTGCGTGCATGACGCCAAATATGTGTGAGAGCTAGAACCCAAGCAGATGGCAATAAAAATGGGTAATGTGGGACCAAGAGTGTCTAATCTTCCTTACTTGAAAACAGTTCTTCTGGCCACTATAACAAGTCTTTTGGTGGAGATGCCAATATCCTGCTGAAAGCTTCCCTTCCTGAGCTGAGGAGATTAGAGAAAGAAGAGAGTTGGTGTTTGCATGTTGGTTTCTCACTTACCAGCCTTCTTTTAGGTTTAATGAGGGGTCGGTTCTGGCCATTCATTTTGTGATAGAGTCCACATGCATTACAAAGATAATGCCCGGTGCCATCTCGCCTCCACAGAGGGGTTGAGGTTGCCCCACAGTTTACACACTCCCTGCCTTCTGAAAACAAGATTACAAATGGTTGATCTCTGAACAACATCATTTCTGGAACAATTCTAGCATAGCCATCAATAATTCGAAACATTGGAGGAAATATATGTGACCTGCTTACAATTAATGACATTCACTAAGTTCTAGAGCCATAGCATCAATGAATGAGAAGCTTATTAATAAATAGCATAGCATCGCCACATATTAATATTTCTAGTCCTTTAACACTGGCTCTTGTATGAATCATAATATACAAACATATAAATGTATATAGCAATAACAATAGGACACGACAGGAAATGAATAAAATTGACACCACTGGCAAATACATAACACATATTCAAAATGAAACCCTCATTTCATAGTTTACTTCCCAGGGATCAGTGAGTTTATACAGATAGTGTGCTGTAAAATGAAACAGCATTGTCATAAGACTAAAATGGTAAAATCTAGAGATTGATGATCACCTATACCGAGGTTTAAAGTTTTAGGTCTAAAAAAATCATGTAAATTCTGTAAGTGAAATCTGTAGGAATCAGGCTAAATACTTCCTAGAGTTGATAGCACTTTTTGTGTATTATGATTTACATGTTATTTTCAACCACTGTCAGTAAATCAGTAGCATATATAGGGGAGAGGGCCTATTGGTGAAAAGGGATAGAAACATTTGCAAGAATTTTTAGCAAATATTCTAGGATCTCGAACAGGAAGAGTAGAACCCATCCGTGAGACTTACTATTTGGAATGAGTACCCTGAGGAGTATTCCCCAAGAGTAAGGTCACCAAGTTACACATCACAGTGCTGCATACTTATAAAGTAAACTCGTTTAAAAAGGCATCCATTCATAGAGGTAACCTACTCCATTACCTAAATACTTGGTTTTCTCCTTTTTTAGTACAATTTATTGACCACATTGCTGATATACGTAACTCATGTTCAAGACTTCATCCTCCATAACAATAAAGTGGAATTATTGTACATAATAATGGCCTGATATGAACCAATGCTTTTTCTTGACCATCGGAATATCATTGTATAGGGGCTTTACTTTTTTCAGCACGTCTTTATAGCACTATGCACCCAATACCAATAATGCTCCATGTTGGGGACATTCACCTATCTACGTCCTATTTCCCAATCTTTGGAATTGCTTCATCGTAGATAAAGGTAAGTAAATATTTCCCATCAATTTGGCACTAATGCACTATACTAAACGGAAAATGTAGCACTCTTGTCACAAAATCTGAATTATATTGATATTGTTTATTTATTATTCTTTGCTTATAGAAAAGATATTAGAAGCAGGCAGCCATGGCAAATCATACATTCCTATAACTAATGCACAATATGAAGGATTGTTTCTATATATAAAGGAATGACTATAGAAATTAACACTCTGTGAAGGCAATAATTTATAAAGCCCTCATTTGCTCATCTATCTTAGGATGTAAGACCCCCCAAACACAGCACTGTTGAGCAAATCCCGCCAATTTCATCACTATTGACCAACCAAGTAATGTAAAAGGGACCTCCCAATTCTCTCTCAATAGATAATGCCTTAGAAGAGTCATACATATTGAATTACAATGCCCAACAGCAAGTTAACACATGCATACCCAGCCGAGCAGACAAATCTTATTTCTCGGTAGTAGTTAGAGATAAACCTAATGTCTATAGCCATCTCAAGTAGAGATGAGCAAATTTGTTCGGTTTCTGTGCCCGAATCTGATTTTGACATATTCATGCCATATTTGAACACTATTCATGCTGAAGGTATGTCTTATGATCAGTTCCGAACATACTCGGTAATTTATACTCCAATTGACTCTAGTGACGTTCGGCTGTGTTCGACGAATATTGCAAAAAGCAATATTCGATGCCGATCGTATTCGGAACCGAATCCGAATAAATTCGCTCATCTCTAATCTCAAGAGCATACTTAACCCCTACGCTGAGAATAATGACATTGCTATATGTATTGTTAAGCAAAATTTAAATTACTTTGTGACATTGAGAGGGCAATAGCTAGCCATGCATATTACATTTTTATCAGTTGAACCTGCCAATTTTGGTGGCACTGGCTGACCAACTAATGTGTATGTTGTCTCCTCGGCTCTCCCCCATATGCAGATGTTGGGGAAGTTGGATATACAATTCCCTATCCTATTATTCTAAAGGAGGCCAACAAAAGAGTCTGGAAGCAGCTTACTCAAATGTTCCCAATAAGAATGCATATACCCTCTGCTGAGCATGGATATATATGGGGGGGTTATAAGAGATAGCCATCAGCTGAACAAGCATTTGGCCAACAATTATTTTCTAATGCATATGGCCAGGCTAAAGGCCCCTGCATATTAGAGTGATGTCATCCAAACCCTCCAAAATGACTCTGTTCAGCCAACTGATTTTTGGGGGAGATGTTGATTGGGTATGTCCCATTTCAAACTGTCAATTACTTCGTTCTCCCAGAAATAAGCCTCTGGTAGAGTTGACTGTTGGTGGCTTTCTTATAGAGAACACAGGACCACTTGGCCAAACGAGTTCTCCTGTGTATGGGAGAGACTGCCAAAATAACTATCAGCTTAATAATAGGCCAAAGCATCTATCAGCTCACAGCCATCAAATTGTGTAAGGTTGACTTGAGAGTGCCCCAAAGCCCCTGGACTGGCACCAATGACATCATATGTTGACATCATTTAATGTTAACGACACTTAACGTCAAAAGCAATTATTGTACAGATATCTTATAACTTATGTTCAGTCTCACTAATATTTGCAGCATGTTGTTAGTTGCTCCTCAGCACTAAATTACAGATACATAGACACATCAGTAAGGTTTCAAATGCAATCTAATAGTTTGTAATTACTTTCTAAGGAAAGACTAAGGAGTGCCTTAAATCATTTTAAAACTTGCAAACTGATTGCTCAGTCCACCCATGGCCATGGCTATTTGCCACTGGTGGGTTAGGCTGTAAGCGTTGCAACCTGTTAAGGAACAATTAAATTAATTGGGCTCCTGATTAGTAATATACATATATTTGTGACATAATCGCAATTGGTGTAAAGGGT
>NW_027361773.1:7300000-7310000 GCF_039654945.1 Dendrobates tinctorius
GAGTAAATAGCAGGCTGTCATTGCATCCCTGCTTACTGTTAGAGAAGAGATTGGGAGAATCCTGCATAGAGGACACATTTACTACAAGGGGACACCTATTAGGAAGTCATTTCTCATGCAAAACTAGCTAAAATATTATTTTCCCCTGTCCAGGACTGGCATCATGAACAATAAAAAATGTATTTAAAGGCTGAGATGAGCCTGGCTTCTCTGACCTCATGTCAGTCACATCCCCTCCATGTCCTGAGCAGTGCCCAGAGAAGCAGCATCATGTACAGGCCCCATCCTAACCCTAGCAGCTGCACTTCTGTAGGAGCCCAGTTCATGTAAAGTCTGGTTCCTGCACTCTACACACTTGAAAGGAACACAAGCACCACAACCACAAGGCTCTAACTGCTTCTTTTTCTGAAGCTTGTGACTCACATATCTACACTTAGGTAGAGCCCACAGTGCTGACATTTCTCTACTACTCTTCCTAGCATTATTTTTAACTTTTTTATTTTCAGTCTTTACACATACATGCATTTGAAATTGCAGTTTAGGGTTAGTGATATTTTCTACTCTGGGGTTCACTAACCCCACAGTGCTAGAATCACAATGTGACCGATTTCCCTGCCTGCTGGGCTCCAGGGCTCACACTGCCGCATTCTCCACTGGCCCAGGCTGACACTTCCACCCTCCTCCCCACAACGGTCTTTTTCACAACCCATTATTAGCTGGATACTTAAGGATCGCAATTAACCTGCTGTAATGTGAACTGTGCAGAGCAGCATCAGTGTCATTTCCCTCTGTACACTAGTTATCCTCGGCACCAGATCAATATTAGCTGCTGCACTATCACTGCAATTCATGCACTGCCAGCGCCTAGCGTTCTCCCCGAGCACAGGGCATCCGATCCCCCGTCCTCCGGGCAGCCCGGCCACATCCGGACCCTAGTAAACTCCTTGGCGCTGGACAAACAATGAAACTGTCGCGTGCAGCAGTCTGAAAATAATTGGATTAAGTCAAACATATCAGCTAAATAGATCCAGTCCCAGCCCAGACAAGCAGAGCAAATGTCACCCTGGAAAACCCCCCAGATCACACAGCCGGGTCCCTGACACCGCCAGCTCGGCACTCTCACAGGTCACACACTGCTCAGACCACTGACAACTGTGTCTGCTCCTCTCCATTACAGCTATGCCTGATATCAGGAGAGATAGAGAGATAGAGAGATAGATAAGATAAGATAGATGGATAGATAGATAGATAGATAGATAGATAGATAGATAGATAGATATGGGATAGATAGATAGATAGATAAGATATGAGATAGATAGATATGGGATAGATAAGATATGAGATAGATAGATATGATATAGATAAGATATGAGATAGATAGATATGGGATAGATAAGATATGAGATAGATAGATATGATATAGATAAGATATGAGATAGATAGATATGGGATAGATAGATAGATATGAGATAGATAGATAGATAAGATATGAGATAGATAGATATGATATAGATAAGATATGATATAGATAGATATGAGATAGAT
Source organism: Dendrobates tinctorius (assembly GCF_039654945.1). Taxonomy (NCBI): domain Eukaryota; kingdom Metazoa; phylum Chordata; class Amphibia; order Anura; family Dendrobatidae; genus Dendrobates; species Dendrobates tinctorius. Next base: position 7,301,546 of record NW_027361773.1, read on the forward strand.
AGATATGGGATAGATAAGATATTAGATAGATAGATAAGATATGAGATAGATAGAGAGATATGGGATGGATAGATAGATATGAGATAGATAGATAAGATATTAGATAGATAGATATGGGATAGATAGATATGATATAGATAGATAGATAAGATATGAGATAGATAGATATGGGATAGATAGATATGAGATAGATAATATAAGAGATAGATAGATAAATAGATAGATATGAAATAGATAGATATGAGATAGCTAGATAGATAGATATGTAATAGATATTAGATGGATAGATATTAGATAGATAGATAGATAGATAATGTAGATAGATCTTGTTACAGCAGTGTATATAATAAAGCTATAACCTTGTGGCAGTGTTCGGCCTGTACAGTCGCAGGGGTCTTCCTGAGACAAAATAAAACCTGGAGTTCTAGAGGTTAGCGACCACCTAGGTGAGGGCTTTCATGTCCCATAAAACAGATCTGAAATTGGGACCAATAGTGACAATCAGTGGTAATGAGAATGAGTCTTTTCAGAAGCCCCATCCTACCTGTACTGGAGCGTGTCTTTGGTCTGGATTTACATGGGAAGCTTGTTGGAGATCCCCCAATGAGGTTTGGTGGGAAGAGTCCTGGACTGTAGTCTTGGACATAGGACTGGTAGTTGGAGATGGAGTGGTGGGCAGAAGACGTAGCTCCCCCTAAGGTCCTGGAGTGAGAGGACTCCAGTTTCATGGACTCGGTGGACACATGGTATTTGATGCAATCCTTGTCCTCTTGACGATTAACTGTGGATCCAGTGTTAGATATGGAAGGGTCTGGGGAGACATCTTTTGGTGGTGTTGGGGGGAAAGGGAAGAGGTGGGGGCTTGAATGTCCGGTAACCAGGGAAGATGATGATGATGAAACTGGAGGGTAGACAGTAAGGGGTCCGGGTGGGCTGTGGGTCTTGGAGAAGGGAGGCAGGTTCCATGGAGATGCGGCATGAGGTCCTCCTATAGCCTTGCTGCTGTGATCCAACCAAGGATGTAGAAGAGGAGGCCGACATACCTGGCCTAAAGAAATGCAATTACACGTAAGATTACATTTCATCAGATATTCCTGGGCACATTCCTACACCCGTGCAGTGGCCCACCACAGCCATGCTGGCCCCTTCTAAGGCACCAGTCACACCACTAAATCAAGAGCCGGTAATTGGCAGCTTTTCACGCTTATGTTTTGCCCACTACAATAAATGCTTTACAATTACAGTCAAAGATTTCACAATTGTAGCAATTTTAGAATTCTATCAAACAAAAGCAACGGTGTATTACGGTGTTATTACTGTCATCGGGCCCTCACATATATAGAAATGTCACTAGTCTGGGTAGCTATCTAATATTTGACAATCTATCGAGCTCTTTTAAATGATCGAGTATGATATTGTTTCTAAAATGTGTCATTTATTTTCTATATAAGAAATTCATCATTTACTAACTCATCAGCATTAACAGAACATTGCAGAAAATCAGCGATAATGACATATTACATGATGTTATATGGACAATATCATAGCAAGGGGCCAATGCGACACACTCCATTCAGCAGGTATTTATTAGGGTAAAGACTGGGTGCGAATAAATCCACAATATCATACTTGATATTAAATGATTCTACATTATTATGACTTTCTACTCGTAAGCTAAATTATTGAAAGCAGGTATAAAAAAAAAATACAAAAGTGGAAGATGAGGGAGCGATCTATTTAGGAAGAGGGTGCAGGAAGCTGAAGAAATATGTGTGAAATACTAGATCACACTGTGGCTTCTATTATTGGTTTCTATAGGGCTATATGGGTTATATATATAAGTATATATATATAATGTATGTATGTATATTCATTTCAATTTTGCAATTATCCCGACCCCATACTGTGTGTTTATTAGATAGAGAGGTAGATAAAGGTTTAGAACATTTTCTCATTTTAATATAACTTTGTAAAATATTCCTTATTATACTGAATATTACAGTCTATTTAGTAAGTTGCCAGGAGGTATGAGAAACATTTGGCACTCACCATGATGTGGAGCCGGGTACCTGGGCACTGCTCGCACCGAGTTGCTGTAGTAGGAAGGTACATGGGTTCCTTGGCTCTCGATGTTAAAAAGTACATCCATATCTTCTGTAAGAGGGTACTGCGAGTGATCGATGTACGAGTGACTTAGCCCAGGGTGGTGGGACTCGGGGTGCTGTCCATTTAGCACAGCCGGGTGGTGGTGGTGACTGACCCAGCGAGGCTGCTCTGTAGCAGAGACCTCCATGGCCACCACAACCTAGGACCTGTTGCAGAAGTTCTTCTGTGAGTCCCACAGCAAAATAGCAAGTCCGCGCAGATGATGAAGTAGTAAATAAATAAAGAAGAAGTTAAAAATCCAGTGCAGTGAGTGACCTGTAGGTGAGAAGAGAAGAGCAGCTTAGGGTGGGATTCTACCTGCAGCAGTCCTCTGGAGCTCAGGTGGGCTGGAGGCTGCAGCTCCTCCAGGTGACTGTCCCACAGAAGATGTGCACCAGCCCAGCAGAGTCCCCCACTACAAAGCAGGAGGGCTATGTGATCCCAGGGAGAGAGGCTCAGACTGCCTGATCGGATCTCGTGTTTTCTCTCTATTTTTTACAGTGCAGGCATTCTTTCTGCAAGGAGCAGGATGGCGCCAGGCGGCTCAATGATCGCAGACAGCTGTGGCGAGACGCAACTTAAGGAGGTTCCACTGTCATCAGTGGAGAGGGAGGGAGGGGACTGTCACCCAGGAGGGGCTCACCCAATGGCGACCCCTCCCCTACTGAGCAGCACACACGCCTCTGTCATGTGCCTGCCGGGTAACACACAGTGGTGGAGCCCCAGAGTCCCCAGCATTAGTATTAGTGAGAGCAAGGATCAGTGTGCACCACCGAGGAGTGCCCCCATGTGCCCCCATGTGCCCCCAGCACTGCAAGGATCGTGTGCACCACCGAGGAGTGTCCCCATGTGCCCCCATGTGCCCCCAGCACTGCAAGGATCGTGTGCACCACCGAAGAGTGTCCCCATGTGCCCCCATGTGCCCCCAGCACTGCAAGGATCAGTGTGCACCACCGAGGAGTGCCCCCATGTGCCCCACATGCCCCCAGCACTGCAAGGATCGTGTGCACCACCGAGGAGAGCCCCCATGTGCCCCACATGCCCCCAGCACTGCAAGGATCAGTGTGCACCACCGAGGAGTGCCCCCATGTGCCCCCAGCACTGCAAGGATCGTGTGCACCACCGAGGAGTGTCCCCATGTGCCCCCATGTGCCCCCAGCACTGCAAGGATCGTGTGCACCACCGAAGAGTGTCCCCATGTGCCCCCATGTGCCCCCAGCACTGCAAGGATCAGTGTGCACCACCGAGGAGTGCCCCACATGCCCCCAGCACTGCAAGGATCGTGTGCACCACCGAGGAGAGCCCCCATGTGCCCCACATGCCCCCAGCACTGCAAGGATCAGTGTGCACCACCGAGGAGTGCCCCCATGTGCCCCCAGCACTGCAAGGATCAGTGTGCACCACCGAGGAGTGTCCCCATGTGCCCCCAGCACTGCAAGGATCAGTGTGCACCACCGAGGAGAGCCCCCATGTGCCCCCAGCACTGCAAGGATCAGTGTGCCCCTCAGAGGAGTGCCCCCATGTGCCCCACATGCCCCCAGTACTGCAAGGATCAGTGTGCACCACCGAGGAGTGCCCCCATGTGCCCCACATGCCCCCAGTACTGCAAGGATCAGTGTGCACCACCGAGGAGTGCCCCCATGTGCCCCCATGTGCCCCCAGCACTGCAAGGATCAGTGTGCGCCACCGAGGAGAGCCCCCATGTGCCCCACATGCCCCCAGCACTGCAAGGATCAGTGTGCACCACCGAGGAGAGCCCCCATGTGCCCCACATGCCCCCAGCACTGCAAGGATCAGTGTGCACCACCGAGGAGTGCCCCCATGTGCCCCCAGCACTGCAAGGATCAGTGTGCACCACCGAGGAGAGCCCCCATGTGCCCCACATGCCCCCAGCACTGCAAGGATCAGTGTGCACCACCGAGGAGTGTCCCCATGTGCCCCCAGCACTGCAAGGATCAGTGTGCACCACCGAGGAGAGCCCCCATGTGCCCCCAGCACTGCAAGGATCAGTGTGCCCCTCAGAGGAGTGCCCCCATGTGCCCCACATGCCCCCAGTACTGCAAGGATCGTGTGCACCACCGAGGAGTGCCCCCATGTGCCCCCAGCACTGCAAGGATCAGTGTGCACCACCGAGGAGTGCCCCCATGTGCCCCCAGCACTGCAAGGATCAGTGTACCCCCCAGAGGAGTGCCCCCATGTGCCCCCAGCACTGCAAGGATCAGTGTGCACCACCGAGGAGAGCCCCCATGTGCCCCACATGCCCCAGCACTGCAAGGATCAGTGTGCACCACCGAGGAGTGCCCCCATGTGCCCCCAGCAATGCAAGGATCAGTGTGCACCACCGAGGAGAGCCCCCATGTGCCCCCAGCACTGCAAGGATCAGTGTGCCCCTCAGAGGAGTGCCCCCATGTGCCCCACATGCCCCCAGTACTGCAAGGATCAGTGTGCACCACCGAGGAGTGCCCCCATGTGCCCCCAGCACTGCAAGGATCAGTGTGCACCACCGAGGAGTGCCCCCATGTGCCCCCAGCACTGCAAGGATCAGTGTGCACCACCGAGGAGAACCCCCATGTGCCTCACATGCCCCCAGCACTGCAAGGATCAGTGTGCACCACCGAGGAGAGCCCCCATGTGCCCCACATGCCCCCAGCACTGCAAGGATCAGTGTGCACCACCGAGGAGTGCCCCCATGTGCCCCACATGCCCCCAGCACTGCAAGGATCAGTGTGCACCACCGAAGAGTGTCCCCATGTGCCCCACATGCCCCCAGCACTGTCCGAGCACTGCAAGGATCAGTGTGCAGGCGTCAATGTAAGCCTCACACTGACTGCACTGATGCCATCAGTATTATTACCAATATTAGTGGTAGTAATAGTATTTTTTTATAGCACTGATATTTTATACACACTGATGCTCCAAACACCAGCACTAGCTGCTCTTGTATAATAATAATTATTATTATTATTATTATTATTATTATTATTATCCCTCCTCCCTACACCACTAATGAGAGCAGTGTTTATCCCTTGCAGGCTGCTGACTGTATATAACACCCAACCTGTCGGCTCTGCTACACGAAAGTGAAAGTAACCTACAGGAAGAGTTTTCTATTTCATGCTCATTTTGTTCTGTATTGTTGTAGTTTAGAATTATATACATTGGTATTTTTGATAGCTAATCCAAAAAAAAAGTTTCATATCAATTTAGCACAGTGTGTGAACTTTTGTGTCCTGTAAGAGAATGTCTGAATTATTGACTGTGGACTAGACACATGTATTTGAGCTACAGGTGAGCATTAGTGGCAAGTGTCTATCCAGAGCGTTTTCCATTGAGATGTGGCGATATGTACAGCACACTAGTGTGAACTGTTACTAATCGGTCAGTGTAGTGCCTTGTGTCATGTGCAGCCGCTGCTGGAGGACACTATTGGCTCACACAGGCTCTGGGGCTTGGGACCTCCTGTTGCTTTGAGTCACTGCATCCCCTAGCGGCACAAATGCTGAAGTGCAGCCCACTCACACCAACCCATCCACAGTGTACACCGTCCACTCACACCAGCCCATCCACAGTGTACACCGTCCACTCAAACCAGCCCATCCACAGTGTACACCGTCCACTCACACCAGCCCATCCACAGTATACACCGTCCACTCACACCAGCCCATCCACGGTGTACACAGTCCACTGACACCAGCCCATCCACAGTGTACACCGTCCACTCACACCAGCCCATCCACAGTGTACACCGTCCACTCACACCAGCCCATCCACAGTGTACACTGTGTGTACAGCCAGCAGGCTGAACAGCAAGGAAAAGAAAACGACATAGAGGCTGCTACATGTATATGTGGGGCCAGTCTTACTTATGTTCACATATGAGTATGTGTATAATATAATGCTTAATTATGTAAGTGCATATGTGTATGAGTATGTGTGTGCATGCTGTATAGATAGATAGGTGGATATATAGATAAATAGATATGGGGTAGATAGATGAAAAATTAATAGATAGATAGATGATAGATAAATAGATACCTATATGAGTGTGTAGATGAACAGATTAAAAAAAAAAAACGAAAGCATAGAGCTCAGCAGTACCGCCATTGTGTTAATAGAATAAATGTACTAGCATATGAACACCATCCAGTCGTGTTATATATATATATATATATATATATATATATATATATATATATATATATATACACGTACAGTCTAGCTGAGGTTGGATGGACATAACATACCGATACATTTGATTACTCACACACATAAGATAAGCACCATACTGAATGTTTTGCAGAATTATATTTCGCAGATTGTGGGCAGGTAAGGAGAAACATTTGACAATAATACTGTGATCTGATGGGCATCTGGGCACTCTGTATGTATGTATATATATATATATCAGCTCGTTCTGCATATACTTGAAAAGCCGTACGGCGTTACTGATGGCACACTGATTCACTGTAATTCACTATCCTTTCTGGTAGAAGTGTAATTATGCATTCCACATGACTAAATGCATATGAGCGTATATTATATATATATACAGAATAGTGACCTGTGGAATCTGCACTGTAGGTTCGGCCCCGTGACTTTCCCCCCCACTCCCTGTGCCCCGTGGATATCTGATCTGGCCCTTTGTTCATCCATGTACACAGCTCAGGTATTTGCAGACAACAGCTCGCAATGGCAAGCAACCCAACAATCCACCTAAGGATTAGGTCCATGTGGCAGAGAGCACGCAGCGGCACATTACGTGGGGTGCACGGGGGCTGCAGAGAAGCAGCAGAAATGCCGGCTTGGATGTTCTTGTGGCTGGAGGTTCTGGCTGCAGGCGATCCCGCACATTGTCTGGAGCTGTCGGCCGGCGGTCAGCAGACGGACACTGTGGAGGAGGCCGCCCTGCTGCTGCTGTGCATTGCCCTGCACTGTCCAGCCTGACCGACGCCAGGAGCCGTGACGTCACAGCCCGAGAAGCAGCCAGCAAAGGAAGTGCTGCAGGAGCTGGGACCTGCCAATCATTGCTCCCAGCCAGCAAAGGAAGTGCTGCAGGAGCTGGGACCTGCCAATCATTGCTCCCAGCCAGCAAAGGAAGTGCTGCAGGAGCTGGGACCTGCCAATCATTGCTCCCAGCCAGCAAAGGAAGTGCTGCAGGAGCTGGGACCTGCCAATCATTGCTCCCAGCCAGCAAAGGAAGTGCTGCAGGAGCTGGGACCTGCCAATCATTGCTCCCAGCCAGCAAAGGAAGTGCTGCAGGAGCTGGGACCTGCCAATCATTGCTCCCAGCCAGCAAACCTTGCGCAGAACTACAGGTACCAGCAGGACTTCCGGAAGCTGCATTCTAAACCAGTGCAATGTAATAAGGAAATAATCAGATTCAAGATGCAATCCCCACTTGTCTAATTCCTTCTCTATCCCTTTTTCTCTGTAATTCAGTCCTGCTGACGTGTGCCCTACACTGTACATGCCAGCAATCTACAGTCCTGTGTGTGGGAATAATGACATGGATGTGGCTGCAGCACTAATTGACCTGCTGTGAGTCATTGCAGCTTTGTCATGTACTCGCCTAATACTCTTGTAGAAATAATCACTTTAAAATCCAAAAGTCTATTCAGCTTGTCAGTCTTTACTCTGCCCTAGGCCACTGGTGCGACTGTTTATGTAAGAACACCTGATAACACCACTGCGACAAATGCTCCAGCGCTCCTCCACCACCAAACTATGGCGCATTATAGGCCAGCCTGGCCTCTATACCCTGCTACACAAAGATGATGGGTCCAATACAGAGGGCAGGGGATCATGTCAAGTGTAGCGGGATTACAGAGATGATAGAAAGAAAGATACATAGGGAGATAATTCATTCATTGAATAGACAGATAGATAGATAGATAGATAATTAATAGATAGGTAGATAGATAGATATAGATATACTGTAGCTAGATAATAGATAGATAGATAGATAGAGAGATAGATAGATAGATAGATAGATAGATAGATAGATAGATGATTAATAGATAGGTAGATAGATAGAGATATACTGTAGCTAGATAATAGATAGATAGATAGATAGATAGATAGAGATATACTGTAGCTAGATAATAGATAGATAGAGAGATAGATAGATAGATAGATAGATAGATAGATAGATAATTAATAGATAGGTAGATAGATAGATATAGATATACTGTAGCTAGATAATAGATAGATAGATAGATAGATAGATAGATAGAGATATACTGTAGCTAGATAATAGATAGATAGATAGATGATTAATAGATAGATAGATAGATAGAGAGCTAGATCGATA
>NW_027361773.1:7315000-7317500 GCF_039654945.1 Dendrobates tinctorius
GGTGGTACCTTGGTGGGATCTAGGTGGTATCTTGGTGGTATCTTGGTGGTATCTAGGTGGTGCCTTGGTGGTATCTAGGTGGTATCTTGGTGGTATCTAGGTGGTACCTTGGTGGGATCTAGGTGGTATCTTGGTGGTATCTAGGTGGTATCTTGGTGGTATCTAGGTGGTACCTTGGTGGGATCTAGGTGGTATCTTGGTGGTATCTAGGTGGTACCTTGGTGGTATCTAGGTGGTGCCTTGGTGGTGTCTAGGTGGTGCCTTGGTGGGATCTAGGTGGTATCTTGGTGGTATCTAGGTGGTACCTTGGTGGGATCTAGGTGGTATCTTGGTGGTATCTAGGTGGTATCTTGGTGGTATCTAGGTGGTACCTTGGTGGGATCTAGGTGGTATCTTGGTGGTATCTAGGTGGTACCTTGGTGGTATCTAGGTGGTGCCTTGGTGGTGTCTAGGTGGTACCTTGGTGGGATCTAGGTGGTATCTTGGTGGTATCTAGGTGGTACCTTGGTGGGATCTAGGTGGTATCTTGGTGGTATCTAGGTGGTATCTTGGTGGTATCTAGGTGGTACCTTGGTGGGATCTAGGTGGTATCTTGGTGGTATCTAGGTGGTATCTAAGTGGTACCTTGGTGGTAGCAGCTGCGGGGGTGCAGTCGGGCACAGCAGAGCTCGGCTCCTCTGCGCTGCTGGGCTGTGTGTGTCCTGATCTGTCAGTCCCCAGCCTTGGCTCTGCAGATCCGGTGTGGCTGCCACTTAAGCGACGCAGATCGCAGTGAATTGCTGCCCCCTCCCAGCAGTGGGGATCTGTCCCGCTAGTAATGGCCGGCACCTGGGAAGCTGACAGCACGGGGCGGCCACACTCCGGCGCTGTGCAGCAGCTCTCCCCTGTGCTATGTTACACCCTGCATTCTCCTCTCATACACACATAGCCCCCATAGAGCCAGTGCTAACAAGTCCCTATACTGAAGTGGGAACAATAGTGTAGGGTTACACGCTGACACATGCGGCCCCTTTAAGGCACAGACCCACCGAATTCCCTTCACGTGGAAGGGTGATCTCCAGTCACTGACCTGCAGTGCCGGGGTCCGGCCGCGATCTCCTCTCTCCCCTCTGTGATCTGCCCAAAATCTGAGGCGCAAATGACACACACATTGCTCTGGTTAGGAGAGGAGCACACTGCCGGCGGGGACCCACCCCTCCCTCCACGGCCCGTGACCTTCCACTGCCACTGCGGGGAGCAGCTCCTCTCCTCAGGGTGATGGAGGGCACCAGCAAGCAAATCAAAATATGTGTGTGTGTGTATATATATAGTGTATGTATTTATTATATTACCTATGAAACGAATTATTCATTTTTATTATTATTATTCTAAGTAATAACTAGTAAATGTGATCTCAGGATAGATAGAAAACTAATGGAAGAGAAAGGAACCTAAAAACAGACAGATAATAAATAGATAGATAGGTACATAGATATGAGATAAATATGGGATAGATATGTATAAAATGTAAGAAGAAAAATAAATCTAAAGATAACGCAAATAAATGTATTTATATATATAATTTATTAAAAACCTGCTAGTTCAGATAGATAGATAAATGATATAGATAGATGTTAGATAGCTAAATAGATTAGATATAATAGAAAGATGGATTAGATAGAAGGATATGAGCCAGATAGATAGGCAGATACAATAGATATTGCGCTTTTTTGATGCTTCGTATTTAGTGTGTTTTCTACATAGAAAGATAACTAAAATAATATAAAGCTATATAAGTATAATTGATGGATGATTGCGATAATAGATAAAGAAGTGAGTATATTCCTGCTGTGCTGGCTTGTAATTCCTGACTTCTCTGCAGTATTGTCCCCCAGATGCTCCATGCAGTGGTCGTCCTCATGCACCGAGCAGGGGCATTACTGAGCTTACCTGATGGTGGTGGTAGTAGTCGGAGTAGTGCTGGAGCCGCAGCGGTACCGCAGCCGGAGGACTGAGCCAGTGAGTCCTGGCTGCACACATATAACAACACCCCACCTTCAGGACACGAGCTCTCCTGCTGTGCGCTCGCCCTCACAGCACATCCAGTCACAGCCAATCGCTCCTAACACTCTGCCTTCAGTTTTGGGGTCCACTTGTTATTGGTCCATCCCACCCAGATGAGTGACATCCACATGTGACACTGCCCTAAGGTGACAGCAGGTAGAAGAGATGGAGAGAGCACAGCAGGGGAGAGGAGAGATGGCCAGAGGACAAGCCAATAAGTGGCGGACTGTCCGGCCTGCTCCCCATCTCTCCCAGCTCCAGCCTTCCAGTCCACCATTACTCCCGAGCTCTGGGGACCTCTCAAGGAGCCTCATTTATACCCAACAATCCCCCGAACCTGCATCACATTTAGATAAAGGTGTGCGACACTTTCCCCATACAGTGGACAGCCTGGAGGGAGTGTGCGACTAGAGGGATTTCTCTACATTGCGACTTATTATTATTAGTCAGGCCATGG
>NW_027361773.1:7322500-7522500 GCF_039654945.1 Dendrobates tinctorius
TATCAGCCTTTCAGCTCCCAATGTTTTGTTACATGGGATAATTTATTGCATCTAATACATCACAATGAATCTGATGCTGGCAGACTGATGGCCGATGCTGTAAAATATATACAGGGGGACGAGAGATGCAGGGAGGGGGTTTATTTTTTATCTGGGGCAATGAAATTGCCTTTAGACTTTTAATTGGGAAAATAAGAGGCACATCAGATAAAGAGCTGGCTGGAGCTCGCCTTCTTCCCACTGCAGTGCTGCGGGGTAATTAGTGTGTCACTTTCAGGATGAAATTAACAAGATCCAGCCCCAAATTCTGCTCCTTCTGCCACAGTCACAGCTCCCCCGATCAGGGCATTATTTATCGCATCTGTACATACCTTTCGAGTTACGTCCTTAAGATTTAATAATAAGAGCAATTCACTCCTTTGCCTGACAAATCGAGTAAACACAGGCTAATAATAAGGTCTAGTTATTGGGGAATACATAACCAGTCGCTCCTCTCCAAGCACTGGACATCGCTATGGCTGTGCCGGCAGTCTAGAGCTATTTAGAACGGACCATTAAATGTATATATTATGTGGGAATAAATTATTACTATTATACAGTCACACATTTATTTCACTCGGCATTGGGCAGCAGTTGCTGACGTGTAAGTGGACTCCAGGGGATAAAATGTCCTTTATATTTGCCGAACAGAGATTATGTCCTGAGTAATTGTATCTCTTGGTGGGTTTAGGGGATCGGTTCTGGAGACAGGAGAGGGAGACACTGCTCCTCCTTGCTGGTGCCGGCCACAGTATCATTACGTAAAATGCACTTTTCTCTCAATAAACTTCAGATTCATCACTTTTTAGCCTTGGCCTGATAATCTAGATCTAGTTCCATTTACATTGAGGCTTGTCTTTCTAGTCGCTCTGGCCCAGACATGCAAGTGTGGATGGAATATTGCTGCTTATCTGACAAAGGCTTGTGTATTCCATGGAATGACTGACACCATTAGCTGGGCTGAGTTACCTCCTGTCTCCACACTCCTAGAAGCCTCTCCAGTAACACCAGTAAGGCAGGAAAACCAGTGTGGGCAAAGTTTACAGTTCCATACTTTATATACAGATGGGTAGAGTTTTATATATATATATATATATATATATATATATATATATATATTTCTGTTTTTTAATCTATTTGTGTATTATATATAGAAGAGTTATATATTATATTAGTTATGTATATATATATATGCTGCTCATGTGTTAATTCCAGGAATGAGGCTGCAGATTGTAATCATCAGTTGCTTTAGGAAGGCTCATGTCTTCTAGCATGCAGCACACGACTGGAGCATATTGGCCCATGTCCCACTCTCAGATGAGCAGTCAGTCCTGCAGCCTTATCTCCACACTTAAACTTGCTTTCTGCCTCCTGTGTGCCAAGAAACATTTGCATAATATTTGCAGCTGTAATTAGCAGATGAACATCTCCAAGTCCCCTTTGTTTAGTAGCCATTTTGTATATCATTCATGTCACTGATCTATAAAATGACACTCTCCTTATGTAGGGCTTTCATAATATCTTATCTCTGGTCAAGATAGAAAAAGGAAGGGGGGGGGGGGGGCCCAATACAATAGCAGCACCAATGCGAGGAGAGCAAGTGTTCCTACCACACAAATCACACCACAAGCACATTAGACACTACTATTATTCACCGAACAGAATACACTTGGATAGATATGTGATTGATAGATAGATAGATAGATAGATAATAGATAGATAGATATAGGATAGATAGATAGATAAAGAGATAGATAGATAGATATAGGATAGATAGATATAGAATAGATAGATAGATATGGGATAGATGATAGATAGATAGATAGATAGATAGATAGATAGATATGGGATAGATAGATAGATAATGGAGAGAGAAGGATGGATGGATAGATAGATAGATAGATAAGGGATAGATAGATAGAAATACTAACATCTGTCTCTATCTTACTATTTGTCTGTCTAAAATAAATATATGAATATATTCAGATAATCAGAGACATAATCTAATGGATAATCCAACTAACATAAACTAAATATACTGATATGTAATTTTTGTTATATTTAGATAGATACATAAATAAAGAAAGCATATCAGTTAGGTTCATAAACAATAAGTAGATAAATAATACTTTATAATAATTAATATACAGATATATTAAAAATATACATAGAACTATATTATTTTAATTGATAAACTCGGATAGACAAATGATAGCTAATATTTAAAATATAAATGAAGATAATGGATATATTATAGATAGACAAATAGATGTGAGATGATGTATAGATAGTTAGGTAAAGATAGATAGATATGGGATAGATAGATAGACAGATAAATAGATAGATAGATATGGGCTAGATAGATAGATCGCTAGATAATAAATAGATAGATCGATAGATAGATAGATATGAGATAGATAGATGATAGATAGATATATAGATTGATATATAGATATAGGATAGATAGATAGATAGATAGATAGATAGATAGATAAATAGGTAGGTAGAGAGAGATAGATATAGGAGATTGTTGATAGACGGATATTTAGATAGATAAATTGATATTGCTGATAGATTAGATTGACAGAAGATAGATACTATTTTAGCAGACTGAAAGGAGAAACACATAGAGATATTCTGATGTATGATACAGAAATACATACTGTAAATAGCAAATGATGATAATATTTAAATATGGATAATGTATACATTGATAAATTGAAATGAGTTGATAAATTCTGTACTTGTGATATCGTGATTCTACAGGCATGCACACAGATTTCCATCTTATGTAAATAAAGCAGAATCATTCCATAGTAATATTAAACATAAATTACAATATATATATACACACACACACTTTTATATGACGGACACATATACACATCCTTCATATTTGTCAGTGGTCACCTATAATGGAAGCAGTGCAGATTTTGCATAAACATATATTTCTGAATGCAGCTCCTATTTTATTGTATATGGACCTTACATCACGTTACATCTGAGGGCAGCTAAATATTCCACAAAAGTCTTGTAGACCAGCCCCTCGGCACTTGTGAATGGCAGGGAATATATGAAGTTATTGGATAAAATATGTACATTTTGATCCATCCATTGCCAACTAATGTGAGTTTCATGCATGTGGGGAGTTGGGGCAATGACCATATTTAGATGGGTATTATCCTACTTAATGAATGGTTGTAAAAAAAAACCCCCTGAAGTTACAATGTAACAAAAGAAAGATTGAATTTTGCAGCAATCTCTGGAACAAATAGCTAACATTTAGAGTTTACACCCTGGCTGGAGACTTGCTGGCGCTCCGAGGACTCCTGAGCTGAGCTAAAATGTCCAAAAGGCCTTTGGAGAGAGCAAGTTTCCAGCTATCAAGTTCTCCTGATCTCCTCCTTTCATAGGGCTTCAGTTTCAGGCTGGACTTGTCCTGTGTCTGCTCTACTGCTGCGAACTTCTAAATGAGTGTCAGAGAGGCAACTATCAAATAGCACCGGGGTCAAGGCAATTTGGCTAACTCTTCTGCTGGAGTGGGGCTGAAGCTGCCAGAGGAAGAGGGGTTCCTCAGTGTTCTGTGCAGCAGAGAAAACCCACCTCAGGTTAATATGGGAGCGAGTTTGATGTTGATGCTAATGGGATGTAGCAAAGGAAAAAATGGTTTGAACTCTTAAATGTGGTCCTTATTAGGGAGAGACGCTAGTGCTGACAGGAGCCATCTCTGATGTGAGTGTTCAGGGCAGAAGCTTGAACTTCTTAAGCTTGCTATGAAATGGCTACTAATATAACACCAGTGATGGTAGCTCACCTAGGAGTTTCTGAAATATTAGAGCGAAAAATGCTGAATGATGACTGCTTTATTAATGCTTGTCTTGGATTCTGCCACCATCACCAGTGATCTGCTTCTGCATGTTGTATTTCACTGGCAGGGTGAACTTTACTCAATAAGTAAGAACATGTGATGGCCAGCCTTTCCATCACCTTTACTAACACTCTTTTGGTTGTATAATGGTGAGCAGCCAGTTATTAAGAATGAAGACACACCACTCCTGTCCATTAATTGTGTCCAGTATTTTAGCTTTCCCCCCAGTCACTTGAAATGGATGAGATGATAAAGCCCATGGGCAAGAGTGACCAGCACTTTATGGAGATGACCTTAGCAAACCAGTGACACTGAGCTCAACTAGTCAAATGGAAAAAATGGCATATCTATTGAATTTCATATCTCTTCGATGTAGATGTGGCACAAAAATATCATCAATGCATTCATCAATTCTGTGACACATCAAATATAAAAGGAGACAGAGAGGAAAACATGACCTCATTAATAATAAGTGACGCTGATGGCTGGTCCATACAATCAGGGCAACTGTTACCACCTACCTTTCGTGTCTCCCTCTTTCCTCATAGACTGTAAGCTTGCGAGCAGGGCCCTCATTCCTCTTGGTATTTGTTATAATCTACTGTATGTGATTATTGTTATGCTGTAATGTCTATTGTCTGTACAAATCCCCTCTGAAATGTAAAGTGCTGCGGAATATGTCGGCGCTATAAAAATAAAATTTATTATTATTATTATTATTATTATTATTATTATTATTATTATCCCTAAAGGTCATTATCCCGAATATCAGGCTGCCCCTGGCATTGGGACAGATGTGTGACGCCTGGAGGACCAGCTGCCATCTGAATTCCTAGGCACGAAGGTGAAATTGGAAATGAGGATGAGGTCACAGAGGGTGCTGCTCCTTTCCACCCAGATCACGAGTGGCAATGGACATCGTACAGGTGATGCTGGCATGTTTTATTAATGCAATTACACCATGAAGAGAAATGGTAGAATTAGTAAACAGAGGTAATAGTAGCTAGATATCTGCAGCCCTAAGCAGGGAACATGGACAGGACACAATGCCCCCTGCTCCCCATGTCTAATGCTGCACATCGCTCCAGCTACACAGGACTCCTGCTAATTTGATCACTTTCTAGTAACGTTCCGCTAAACAAACTCCAGAGAAATCCTAACCCGAAGAAGTGTCATTTCTGGGCTGATTTTGATTGACATGCTGTCCCTGGGATCATGTTTTAATCCCTTCTTCACTCAAGCCTTTTCATAACTCATTTCTCTCTGCTAGATGGGGACTCCGATGGTTGCCATGGTGATGGCGATAGCACTAAGCCATTTCCCTCTCTGCAAGGAGACCATTATTCTGCATGCATAGGCCATTTCCAACAAAGGTCGGCACAAAGTCATCCACCACACAGCATGCCTTTCACTAACTTTCCCTCCTCTACAAGGCTGGCTTCCAGATCTGTCTTATTGGTCCTGCTTCCAGGTGTCAGAAGTGTCCAATGTGCCCTGCTGATCACTGCATGTGTATACAGCTGGGAGACAGACAATGGATACAGCTAGAGGATGGATTCTCATATAGCCAGATACAGGGCTAGGTCATTATTACTGTGCTATCATAGGTATGTAATACTGTAAAGCGCTGCGGAATATGTTGGCGCTATATAAATAAAGATTACTATTATTATTAATAGATACATGGATAGATGTGTGATAAATAGATATGAGATAGATAGAAAGATATATAGGTATAGATAGGTATAGATAGATAGATATGGGATAGATATATAGATAGGTAGATAGATAGATAGAAAGATAGATAGGTATAGATATGGGATGGATAGATGGATAGATAGATAGATAGATATGGGATAGATAGATATATAGATAGATAGATATATAGATAGATAGATAGATAGATATGGGATAGATACTGTAGATAGATTGATACGGGATAGATAGATGGATAGATAGATAGATATGAGAAATAGATAGATATAGATAGATATAGAAAAAGGGGGTAGTTGGAGCTTACCACGCTTGTAAGATTAGAGTCCATGGGAAGCAAAACTAGTGGGTGCCATGTCAGCTGGTGCAGCACAGCAACAGAAGAAGGAAAAAAGAGGGAGAGTGGCACTTCCAGCAGCACAATAAAACAAGGATTTTATTTATCTTTTATGGAATATAATTATTGGACTTATGTGTGCTGCTTGACAAAGTATCACATCCAGGTTATGTAAAGAGATTGACCATAATAAATAAATGGTTAAATCTCTTTACATAACCTGGATGTGATACTTTGTCAAGCAGCACACACAAGTCCAAGAATTTTATTCCATAAAAGATTTATACTGGCGGTCACGGAGTGGACCTTTGGACGTGCAGCAAGCTGACAACTGATCTAATATACCTTAACCTCTCCTGGAAAGGGTGAGTAAATTTATTTTATTTCTTCCAATATCTACCCGGATAAGACCCTATTGCGCTCTTTCTCTCCTATAGTCTATACATAAGGATTTTATTTAGCAAGCCATAAAAAAAGCAAACAGGGTGTGAGGTGTCGGATTTCTGTCGCTGCACAGCGAGAATCCCGAGCCTTACTTCCAGTGGTCTCCTATTCCTCTCTAGCCACAGAGGAGGTTGCTCAGCAAACTTGTCAGTCCAGGCGCTCTGCCCAGACCAGCTCCGTGGGTTTGCCCTTCTGCTGCCACCTCTGGCACAGCTATGGCAATACATGCTGCTCAGCAGCGAGATTCTCCAGGGACTAAGTCCCCATGTCGGGCCACTGAGCATGCCCGTGGAGTGACCTCCCATTGGAGATCGAAGGTCACGTGCTCAGGTCCTGCTCCTGTTCGGATTGGCCCATCCGAGAAGCCAGGCAGGTCCCGGACGCTCGCGGCTATAAAAGGTTTGCATGGCCGCTCGGCCATACGCTAGGATAAGACTGTATTTACAGTCTATGTGGAGTGAGTGGTGTATGCACGTATGAATGTCTCTGGTGAATGACTCATTAAGAAACCCCTACCCTTGGTACGCATGTGTTGTGCAGCCTAGCCTGCTAGTGCCCAGGCTTAGGTGTAGGTAGGTCAGAGGTTGAGTCAGGCATCTGTCCTCACCAGGGACTCGGCACGCCTCAGTGCACGTGCTCCATAGCCAGCGTCTATAGCGGCGTTCACGGCAGCGACACCGTGTCCTTGGGGTAGAGTTCTGTGGCCGTACACTGGGCGCTTTTTTGGCCGGGCTCTGTGAGCTTAACAGGCTCTGGCATCTACGTTCAGCGGTTGTGCGGCTCTGTGCATTAGCAGAGTTCGCCCCTGTTCACATTGGGTGACGTAACCACGTGTGACTGGTTTCACACCGCTAGATTCTCCCGCCATTATTTAGCAGCAGTGTACCACCTCTGCACGGTGGACCCCGGGCTGCGAACGCACCTACTATTATTTTAACACAGGGCTAACAAACTGACGTGTTTCTGGCGTCCAAGACACCTCTGTTTGTTAACCCTGTTTGTCGTTTTTATGGCTTGCAAAATAAAATCCTTGTTTTATTGTGCTGCTGGAAGTGCCACTCTCCCTCTTTTTTTCTCTCTCTCTCTCTCTTTATATATATATATATATATATATATATATATATATATATATATATAGCGGCACGGTGGCTCAGTGGTTAGCGCTGGGGTCCTGGGTTCGAATCCCCCCAAGTACAACATCTGCCACGGTGGCTCAGTGGATAGCACTGCAGTCTTGCAGCGCAGGGGTCCTGGGTTCGCATCCCCCCAAGGACAACATCTGCAAGGAGTTTGTATGTTCTCCCCGTGTTTGTGTGGGTTTCCTCCCACATTCTAAAGACATACTAATAGGGAATTTAGATTGTGAGCCTCATGTGTGTAAACTGTAAAGCGCTGCCGAATATGTTAGCGCTATATAAAGATTATTTATTATTATTTATAGATATTTACAAATAGATACATAACATAGATATTATATAGTATATCAAACAGATATGATATAACCAGATGTATTGCTAGATAATTTTTACTAATAAATATTTGGACAGATAGAGAGATAATTATCTTACAACAGAGATGGAATAATATATATACAAAAAGATACATAACATGGATATTTTATAGCGATAGAGAATAGCTATTCAAACAGATATAACTGGATATAACGATAAATAATTATTATTGTTCCAATACACATTTAGATAGATAGATAATATTTACAAATAGACACATAACAAATAATAATTGCATTTCTATAGCGCTAACATATTATGCAGCACTAGTTTGGCGGGGACATATACAGCCAATAAAGACAATACAAAGTAACGCATAATTCGTTACAGGAGGAGTGAAGGGCCTGTTCACAGACTTACAAACTACAAGGAAATATGGAGGACACAATAGATACAAACTGCTTGTCATGTATGGTCCATCCATTATTATAATAAGTAAGGGTTTTCAAATAAGCTGCATGATCCGGTCATCGGCCAGGATACGTCTGAGTGCAGTTATTGTGTGCTATTGGGTGCATGGAGGATGTGGAGACAGATAAATAGGGGGGAGCAGATTCTGAGGAAAATTTGGAAAGGGGGAATAGGTAAGAGTCAGATTAGTGAAGTGATATGATAGCCTTGGTGAAAGATTTGTTCCACCCCATCACTCCACTGAGACTACCCTGACCAAAAGTACTAACAAACTACTTACAGCGAAAGCTAACGGAAAATACCCTATACTCTTCCTTCTAGACCTGTCCTCTGCTTTTGACACAGTTGACCACTGCCTCCTACTACAGATCCTCTCCTCCTTTCGCATCAAAGACCTCGCCCTATCCTGGATCTCCTCATACCTTTCCAGGCTGCACATTCAGCGTCTTCTACTCCTACACTACCTCCTCATCCCACCCTCTCTCTGTTAAGGTACTGTCACACTTAGTGATGCACCAGCGATCCCGACCAGCGATATGACGCGGTCAGGATTGCTGGTGCATCGCTATGTGGTCGCTAGTGAGCTGCCAAACAAGCAGATCTCACCAGCGACATCGCAGCGGTCAGGGGTCGTTACTTCCCTGTCAGACGAGGCGATCCTGACGTCCTCCCGCCCGCGTCCATGCGTCGCTCGTCGGCGCCACAGGAAGCTGACGACGAGAAACGGTCCAGGACGTCCTCACGCGATCAGCGATAACCAGCGGGGAGCAGTCAGAGGTAAGTATCACACACAGCGATATCGCTAGCAATATCGCTGCTACGTCACAAAAACCAGTGTCGTTATAGCGATATTGCTAGCGATATCGCTTAGTGTGACAGGCCCTTTAGAGTTCCCCAAGGATCTGTTGTAGGACACCTACGTTTCTCAATCTATACACTTGGCCTGGGACAACTGATAAAGTCCCATGGATTCCAGTACTACCTTTATGCTGATGACACTAAGATCTACCACTCTGGCCCAGACGTCACATATCTGCTGTCCAGAATCCCGGAGTGTGTCTATCAGCCATAGCCGCCTTCTCCTCTCGCTTCCTCAAACTCAATATGGACAAATCTGAACTCATCATCCTTCCTCCATCTCACATATCTTCCTTACCTGACCTATCAATCACAATTAACGCCATCACGCTTTCCCCCGTACTGGAAGTCCGTTGCCTCGGAGTAACCCTTGTCTCTGCCCTGTCCTTCAAACTGCACATGCAAGCTCTCACCACCTCCTGTCGCCTCCAGCTCAAAAATATTTCCAGAATCCATCCTTTCCTCAACCCTCAATCTACTAAAATGATTGTGCATGCCATCATCATCTCCCGCCTCGACTACTACAACATCCTTTTCTGTGGCCTCTCTGCTAACACCCTCACACCTCTCCAGTCCATCCTTAACTCTGCTGCTTGACAAATTCATTCATTCATCTCTCTCCTCGCTACTCCTCTGCTTCTCCTCTCTACAAATCTCTTCACTGGCTCCCATTCCCTCAGCATATCCAGTTCAAATTACTAATACTAACCTACAAGGCCATCTATAACCTGTCTCCACCATATGTCTCTGAACTAATCTCCCGATATCTTCCCTCACGTAATCTCCGGTCCTACCAAGACCGCCTTATCTCCTCCAGACGTATTCGCTCCTCACTCAACCGCCTCCAAGACTTCTCCCGAATATTCCCCCATCCTCTGGAATTCTTTGCCCCAACACGTCCAGCTATAAACCACATTTGGATCCTTCAAACGGAACCTGACAACCAACCTCTTCAAGAAAGCTTACAGCCAGCAATGACCCCGCTGCCTCCTCACTACTACCGGAGCTACCGCCTCACCAACACCGGAGCTGCTGCAACCCCCCAATCTACTGTCTCATTCCCCACCATCTTGTAGAATGTAAGCCTGCAAGGGCAGGGTCCTCTCTCCCCTCAGTATCAGTCTGTGATTGTTAGTTTGTTTACTGTAAGTGATATCTGTAATTTGTATGTAACCCCTTCTCATGTAAAGCACCATGGAACCAATGGTGCTATATAAATAAATAATAATATGTGTTTTTAAAGCACACTTAAATATTGATCAGATTGTCTGGAGTAGTGCCTTCCATAAAACTGGCGCAGCACAAGAGAAGTCTTGGATACGGAGGTGGGACGTTTGGATTATGATGGATGTTAGTCTTAAGGCCCCGTCACACACAGCAATCTCACTAGCGAGATCGCTGATTTTGTGACACATCAGCGATCTCGCCAGCGAGATCGCTGTGTGTGACAGGGATCAGCGACCGCCCCCCCTGCCGGTTATCGCTGATCGTGCAGCATCGGCCAGGGCCATTTTTCGATCGCTGGTCTCCCG
This sequence comes from Dendrobates tinctorius, assembly GCF_039654945.1. NCBI lineage: Eukaryota > Metazoa > Chordata > Amphibia > Anura > Dendrobatidae > Dendrobates > Dendrobates tinctorius. The sequence continues at coordinate 7,333,214 of NW_027361773.1, forward strand.
CTGACCAGCGCGCATCTCTGCATGTGGCAGCGAGAGACCAGCGATCAGCGACGCTGGACGCTGGTTTCTAATGTAAACAACGGGTATTCAGGAGCCGCGGCTCCAGGATACCCAACAATTACATTAGAAACCAGCGTCGCTGGTCCTGATCGCTGGGGCTGTCTATGTGACAGCTCACCAGCGATCAGCCTAACGGTGTCCCAGCGATCCGATCATGTCGGATCATTAGTGGGATCGCTGGGACATTGTTATGTGTAACAGGGGCTTTAGATCAGTTCCAGAACAGATAGCAGGCTTTGATGGGAAGAGATGAGGGAGGACATGAATGATGGTGCAGGACTGTTGGGGGTTTTGTGGGTGAGAGCGATAAGATAATATTGTGCTCTGTAGTGAATGGGTAACCAGCACAATAACCAGCACAAGGTAGATATTATATAGCTATACGCATTTAATATTCAAACAGATAATAACCAGGTATATTGGCAGATAATTTAGAAGTGGGCATTCCATTGGTGCAACCTGTGCAGCAGCACACGGGCCCTAGAAATTAAAAGGGTCCACTTCCGCCTCCAAAGCTACATGCAGCATCTGCCACTGACACATAAAGACATGCATTATGATGGACTGTTGGACTACAAAGGCTTATATACTGCTCTTGTACAGGGTCTCTGCTCTGTCTGTATTTGCTCTTGAGACAATTCTTACTGTTTTATTAAAAATGAAGAAAGAAAGAACAAACTAATTTCCATATCCACGTATAGCTTGCTATGGGATCTTTCTCATCACTTGTGACGCTGGACCTAACCCAGATGGTACAGAGCCGATATCTATCTATATCTATGGAAACTAAGCTATTGATAGATATTCAAGAAAAAAACTGCTGTGATTCAGAGTTTGTGTTACTTGTTTTTCATTAGTTTATTACGTATTGCAGTACAATTTTGTGTTCTTGCTAGAAATTAAGCTTTGTACCAAGAAACCAACCTTTCTAGGGCTGATAAGATAAAAATATCTTGTGTAAAGTGCTTACATGTACTGATACATGGATTACAGTAATAGGGAAATACCCACTACTTTTATCTATTTCTATGAAAGCTAACAATTCATTTACATTTTTTCTGCTAAACGCCCTACAGAAAAGGTCTTGGTTTGCGTGATATGTGCATATAAATAGAAATGGCACAAGACTTCCGCTTCCCGCACTGCCATTGATTCCTGTACGTGATGCTAAGCTTCCAAGTAGAGGCCACTAAACGTTTTCTTCTTGAGAATTGCATGCATACTCTGAAAATAGAGCGAAACGCAATAAGTGTGAAAATACATACTAAATGCTGATAAGTGTTTTTTGGCTGGCGTGCTCCCTAACAGGAGTATTGCTTTATTACATAATTACTGATTTGGTGACAAATGTTAGATTGGGGGGAATTGTTGCATACATCACTTATCATTAAAATATCTAGGTGCAGTTTGAATAGATCAAAGGGGTGCTGACTTTCCATTTGTAAGTTATGGGGAGGTACAGAAACAACACTGCTCTTCTGAAAACCTCCTTTCCAACTCCTCATCACCAAGGTAAGACCCTACTTATTTAACACCTACTCACTAGATAAGTAATAAATGATTGTGGAAGTCTCTGCCACTGCTCACCGGTGTCTGGTATTGGCTTCAAATCTGACTTCCATTGAAAGCACAGCAGCAAATCAGTGAGCTCAGTGGCTCTAAATGAGGCGTTCTCTCTACTGGTAAGGCCACTGAGCTCACTGAGTGGCTGGCATGATGTCGATGTGACATCAGCGCAGCAGTCAATGGCAGATACGGCTGGTACTTGCCTGCAAAAGGATTTTTTTTTAGTATGTATATAAAATATTCACTATGTAAACTAGGGGGCAGGTGACTGAGGGATCAGTGACCTGTCAGCAGTCTGCATTAGGAATACCTAATCAGAGCACCACATGAACCCCCTTCCCCGACCATCCCAGAGCACGAACATATCTATCATTAACTCAAAACTGAAAATAAAGGTTAAAACAACCACAAGATGGATTTCATCAACTAAGTTAGCATTTTAATCAGTATAACGACACCCACCTGACACTGTCTGTAGGTTACTGTGCACAATCCTGCTGACAGGTTCTCTTTAAAGGGGTTGTCCACTACTGGAGAATCATAGCATAATCAGTTTAAGGTTCCATCTACTATATAAAGCTCAAGTGTGTGTATGTATGTATGTGTGTGTGTGTGTATGTGTGTGTGTATGTCCGGGATTGGCATCCGCACCGTCGCAGCTACAGCCACAAAATTTGGCACAGTCACACGTCTGGACCCCGAGAGTGTCCTAAGCTATGTTGTGAAGCGAAATTTTAACCCCGCGCGTTCCAATTCACCAAACAATTTTGCTCCTATCTACATAATGGGGAAAAAGTGTGTGTGTATCAAGCTCCGCCCCTCATTATGATGTCATAATGGTTGCCATGGCGACGCTGATGTCATCATAGGTTGCAAGCCCCGCCGCTCATTTTGATGTCATAATGGTTGACTATGGGATGGAGGATGTGTGATGGGTATATGGGCACTGGACTATGGGATGGAGGATATGTATATGGGCACGGCTCTATGGAATGGAGGATGTGTGATGGGTATATGGGCACTGGACTATGAGATGGAGGATAAGTAAGACGGATATATGGGCACGGGACTATGGGATGGCGGATATGTATGACGGGTTTATGGGCACGGGACTATGGGATGGAGGATATGTATGATGAGTATATGGGCATGGGACTATGAGATGAAGGATGTGTGATGGCTATATGGGCACTCGACTATGGGATGGCGAATATGTATGATGGGTATATGGGCATGGGACTATGGGATGGAGGATGTGTGATGGTATATGGGCACTCGACTATGGGATGGAGGATATGTATGATGGGTATATGGGCACGGGCCTATGGGATCGTGGATATGTATGTGGGTCGCCCTCCCAGGGCCATGGGGTACTTGGTACCGGGCTGGTGACAGGGGAATGTGTCACAGCAGCGGTGACCCAGTCCGTGGCCCTGGGCACCCAAGTAATCGGGGAATGTAGTTAATGGAATGGAATAGTTCGTGACACCACCTGTGGTGTTCGGCAAGGGAGGTGTTAGGCCGACGCTGCATGAAGATCCTCTGGGGCTGGTGGTGTGTTGCAGCCTAGATGGTGTAGCTCCCCACAGGTGAAGCTGTAGTCCCAGGGCAGCGTGGATGCAATGGAAGAGGAGTGGTGCAGGCGGTGTGGAGAATGGTGCCCAGCTGTAGCGGTGCTGAATGTGTTAGCGCACAAATGAATGGAGGACACCGGGGCTTGTAGTTCCAAAGCTTTACTCATAGTCCGTTGTACACACACACAGGTGCCTGCCTCCAGGCCGTGTCCTCTGGGTCAGAGACTCAATCAACCTCCGGGCAAGTTAGGATTCTCCCCTCCAACTCTCCGCCAACATGTACCTTTCTGAACGACTCCTCTATAGCGCCTTAAAGTGTGAAGATCTCCTAGTACTGAGTTACACTGGAGTTCCTCCTGACTGATGTTCCCAAGAACTCTACTTGTACGGCAGACAGCTGTAGCCTGCTTCGGGGACTCCCTTCTCCTGAGTCCCGGCTCTCTTTCCAATTGCTGTTGTGCCCCAAGTCTTCGATGGGAGTAGTGCATTTACAGCCAACTACTCCACCGGTGTCTGCTGCAGAACCATAAGTGTCCATACAACCTCGGGGACTGGGCCCCGGCCTTGCGCTGAGAACCTATAGGCAGGGTTCCTCTTCTAACCCACGTCCTCTCTGTTCTCTCTACTCCTTCATTCCGTACTTGTCTTTCTTTCTTATGGAAGCTTAGATTTCAGTTCTACGTCTTTCTCCTTCTTTTCCTTTCCCGTGCCAGCTGGCGCAGATCACTGAGGCAGCTGCAGCGCTCCTTCCTCCATCCCTTCTTCCCGGGATCCTCACTCCTGTCTGAGTGACTTCCTACCCGAATGACCTTCTGTCAGACTGAAACCCCACATCCTACACTGTCCCACTCTTTTATGTATCTTAACTCCACTCACCTCCCAGCACGTCCAGTGTTCCAAGCAGGGAACCACCAAAGGCGCTCTGCTATCCTCTGAGCAAGGAGCTGCAATGTGTTTGTGCAGAACTACCCTGTTGTGTGGAGTGCGAGTGTTGGAGTGTGGAAAGGAGTTCCCACCTTACCCGGATGGTGGGGCACTACACCTTAGGAGAAGGTGTAGTACCTCTGTGGCGACTGAGCCTCAGGGGCGCCACATATGATGGGTATATGGGCATGGAACTATGGGATGGAGGATAATTATAATTTGCTATAACTAACCACAGTTAGTTACTATGCCCGGGCAGCGCCGGGCTCTTCAGCTAGTAGAGAATAAAAACATGTACGCATCTCCGTCAGTGGCAACATTCCGTACTGCTATTCCCAGTGGGTGAAATTACTTTTTTGTGGCATGTGATTGCTGCAGCTACGCACCAGTTGCTACCTATTTCATCAAAGTGGACATCCGCTCAGACGGAATGTGGATGAGCTGCAATCCCCTCCATTGGCTAATTAATTATTAATAGAAGATGGCAGAAACATCTAAGAACATGCTCTGCAGAAGGCCCCTAATACAACGGTACAGAGCATGCGGAATCCCAAGGTTCCTCACAGTCTGTCAATGGAGCACCAGGGCTAAATGTGTCTCAAACTACACTTTAAGAATAATCTCTCAGTGGATTTCCTGCCGCGCCTATTCATTATTAGGAAATCACCTAAGAACTTCCTCCATATTATTCCTCACTTTTTCCCATCACCCCACAGCTCTTATTCATGTTCCTGATGTCAGCAGTTTTGTCACTTCCATTCAGTTACACTTTGATGAAGTAAAAATATATATTTCTTGATATTGTGGAGAAGAGTCATGAGATTCCCTTTTCCTCCATGCTATCACTGTAGGGAAGCAGTAGTCTGAGATTTCAGTGATGGACTACTGCTGGCATGAAGACTAAATGCATTTATCCACTATCCACAGTATAGGTCATAAATGTACTACCAATGGGATTCTGGCCGCTGGGAGTCCAACTCATCTACAGAACAGGGGGAAATAGAGTCCATTTTGTGTATGGAGTGGTAGTGGGCATACATAACAATGGCTCCATTGAATGACTGGGAACTTAGGAAACTAACCACTGTACTGTACAAGTGTAACTTAAGGCCCCGTTACACATAACAATGTCCCAGCGATCCCACCAACAATCCGACATGGATGGGATCGCTGGGACATCGTTAGGCTGATCGCTGGTGAGCTGTCACAAAATAGACAGCCCCTCCAGCGATCAGGACCAGCGACGCTGGTTTCTAATGTAAACATCAGCTATCCAGGAGCCGCCGCTCCTGGATACTCGATGTTTACCTTGGAAACCGGCGTACACGTTGGTTTCTAAGGTAAACAGCGGGTATCCGAGAGCTGCGGCTCCTGGATACCCGATGTTTACATTAGAAACCAGCGTCCATCATCGCTGATCGCTGGTCTCTCGCTGCCACACGCGTGCTGGCCAGTGGGAGACCAGCGATCGAAAAATGGTCCAGGCCGATCGAGAACGATCAGCGATACCCGGCAGGGGGGCCGGTCGCTGATCCCCGTCACACACAGCGATCTCGCTAGCGAGATCGTTGTGGCATCACAAAATCAGCGATCTCGTTAGCGAGATTGCTGTGTGTGATGGGGCCGTTACTTACCAGCTCTCAGAACAATCCTTATACTGGATTTCTTTTTCAGATAAATATTGTATAATTGAAATTAATTACTAAATAGGTATGCAATTTTTATACATGCGGTCAAGTGCTGAATAGACATGTGCGGCCTAGGTTTTCCCAAGAACACAGTTAAATTTAATCAATATTTTAATCAGAAGATCTTTGAAAATTAATATGTTTCACAATTGGATGTGTTTAAATAAGATGTTTCTGTCCTGAGATAATCTTATAAATGTGCCCCTGCTGTGTATTGTGTAATGTCTGTGCCTCACCGTACAGGAACACGGTCTGATCATACCACAGCTCCTGGGCAGGGTAGAACACGAAAGGGAGTATACAGATATTACAGCATGGGGTCACAGCTTATTCTTTCTTTGAGGTAAAACATTGCATAAAAACAGGAAGTGAAATGTTTTGCCATACAAAAAGAATCAGCTGTGATCCCCTGCTGTAATGTCTATATACTCTTTTGCATCCTCCCCTGCCCAGGAGCTGTGGTATGATCAGACCATGTTCCTGTATGATCAGACACAGCCATTGCACAGTACACAGCAGGGGCACATTTATAAGATTATCTCAGCACAGGAACATTTTTTCTTAACACATTCAATTGTGGAAATTATTATTACTAGCTTGGCACATGCAAAATTTTCGCACATGGGTCGTCGGGGGCGCAGGCAATTTCAGAAAAAGCAAGCTGGTCAAATGTAAATGTGTTTCATGAGCTGATGAACACAGACAGGTATTTATATATGCAGACTGGTAATACAATAAATTGTTTTGATAAGTAGAGGCCAAAAATGTTTTCTGGTTGAGGTGCCACCTGTAGGTCATTGTGTCTTTTTGCAGGTTTATGAAAATGAATGTTTAAACTGTATTTAGTGATAAAATCATGAATGTGTGGCTTGTTTGGCTGTTTTCTTGCTGAAGGGAGCAAGTTTACCTTTCGAATGGTGTATCATGTGCGTGTGGGGTGAAGTAATCAGCAAAAAAGCAGCGCATGTTTACAAATGTGTTGGTAGTGTGCTTTGGGGTTCTATGGTGCTACCTGCAGGTCATTTTTCCTTACTGCAGGTTTATGAAAATTAATGTTTAAACTGTATTTTGTGATCAAATCATGGATGTGTGGTTTGTTTGGCTATTTTCATGCTGAAGGGGGCAAGTTTACCTTTCAAATGGTGTATCATTTGTGTGTGTGGGTGCAGTATGAACAGGGATACAAAGGAATCACCGGAAAACAGTGTTTAGAAATAATAGAATAGATTCCAAGATCTATTGATTAAAATGTACTTTTATTATGGGAAAATCACTTTAATGCAAGAGTATTCAGAGAGTCTGCACACCTCTAGTAGCAATGTGGCCAGAATATGCAAATTGCATATTTGTGGTCATATGACCAACCATTCCTGGTGCAGGCATGGTAGAATCCGCACAGCATGTGGTGCATACCCTGTGAGGATTCACAAGTCTGTAGTTACATAGAATGACCGCAGACTTGAGCTCCAAAGCTGGCCAAACCCTTTCTTCACTCAATATGGGTGAAACATTTCAACTCTTCAGGGTATTTGTCAACCAGTGAACCCTTTGTATATATGGGAGTTATTTACTCCTCGATGTGTCTGTTCATGGTCTTTGTAAATCAACAGCCGCGGAGACACCATCACATGTTTCTCAACGCAAGCAATGACTAGCCAGGTCTTTCACCGGGAAGGAACAACCACGGGAAGGGCAGTCTCCAATGAAGGAAACCACCTATGCCAAAACATGGTATCCATCCACAGACAGCTGTTTCGGGGTATTGCCCCTCATCAGTGTGGAGTAGGAAACTGGCTAGTAGGAGCAATGCCTAGTAAAAGACTGTGAAAATGAGTATGAGTGACCTCATGGAGATCAACATCCAACACTGCGGAGACACCATCACATGTTTCTCAACGCAGTGATGCTAGAGCAATGCCCCCATCCCTTATGGGAAATTGTTACGCGGGGCTTAGGTCAAAGAAGGCTGAAATACCCGGGGCCCCTGCGGAGTCCCTCCAACTAGGGAAAACCCTGTCTGACCCTCAACCCAGAGTTTTTGCTAATGGTGCAAATGCCTGAGCCTCCAACCTTTCCTTATCTCCTGCTAAGCCCTAAGCTGAACCCTCCACCCTCCACCCAGTGAGTCGTCAAACCACCAAAGCCCACACAGTAATGACAGACAGGGAGAACTTAAACCGCACCGCGCCGCATACACACAGGACAATACCGTAATGTGAACAGGGCAAAACAAAACACAAATATAGGAAGGCGAAAAGGTAACAACGGATCATACGCCACCAGCTACGAATTTCTCTCTCCAACACCTCCTCTCCAGACCGGAACCACTTGGCATAAAACACAAGCTATAATCGGCGATGCCCATAGGCCAGCATGACTATTTAAAGACCGTGGGCGTGACCAAACATCCCACCTGATTTCCAGCTAGATTAACCCCCAATAGCCTGAGTAAAATCAAGCCGGCGCCACTGAGGCTATAGTGGACGGAGATGGAACTACCGCTGCCTGCCGGACGCTGTGGTGTGAATAGCGTCCGAAATGACAGAAATATGCAAAAACATGTAAATCAACAGCCGCGGAGACACCATCACATATTTCTCAACGCAAGCAATGACTAGCCAGGTCTTTCACCGGGAAGAAACAACCACGGGAAGGGCAGTCTCCAATGAAGGAAACCACCTATGCCAAAACATGGTATCCATCCACAGACAGCTGTTTCTGGATATTGCCCCTCATCAGTGTGGAGTAGGAAACTGGCTAGTAGGAGCAATGCCTAGTAAAAGACTGTGAAAATGAGGATGAGTGACCTCATGGAGATCAACATCCAACACTGCGGAGACACCATCACATGTTTCTCAACGCAGTGATGCTAGAGCAATGCAAAAAAGAGCTTTACAAAAATTCCAATTAACTTAATCAAAAAATTATTTTATTTTACACACAATATAAAAATATATATTAAAAAGTAGCACAATAACAACCACAAGTACACCATTGAACATGCATGATGTTTTTTAAATTAGGAGATTGCCGGTAGCCAGGGCCGGCCCTAGGCTAAATAGTACCCTGTGAAAAATTGCCATTGGTGCCCCCCCACCATTATTTGTTTTAAACAATTTGCCCAAGACACCGGCATGTCTTTTATACCTTAAGAAAATTTATTAAAATTTCTTCACACATGAATTGCTTCACATGAATTTTTTAAATGTTTAAAAATTTAACTTTTTTTCACAAAAAAATTACTTCAAGTCCAATTTTTTTTATTTTACCAAGGGTAATAGGAGATATTGGACTGCAAAAGTTATTGTGCAATTTGTCTTGAGTACGCTGATACCTGATATGTGGGAGTGGGCTACTGTTACGGCGCATGGCAGAGCTCGGAATGGAACGAGCGCCGTTTGACTTTTTCAACGTACAATTGGCTGGAATTGAGATTGGGCGCCATGTCACGTTTGGAGAGCCCCTGATGTGCCTAAACAGTGGAAACTCCCCACAAGTGACCCTATTTTGGAAACTAGACCCCCCAAGGAACTTATCTAGATGTGTGGTGAGAACTTTGAACCCTCAAGGGCTTCACAGAAGTTTATAACGTACAGGCGTACAATTAAAAAATCATATTTTTTCCACAAAAATGATCTTTTCACCTCCATATGTGGGTATAAACCACTATTTGGGCGCATGGCAGAGCTCGGAAGGGAAGCATTGCCATTTGACTTTTTTGGCTGGAGTTGAGATCAGTGCCATGTTGTATTTGGAGAGCCCCTGATGTGCCCAAACAGTGGAAACCCCCCAATTCTAACTCCAACCCTAACCCCAACACATCCCTAACCCTAATCTCAGCTCTAGACCTAACCCTTACCCTAGCCCTAGCCCTAACCCTAACCCTAATGGGAAAATGGAAATAAATACTTTTTTTTAATTTTATTATTTTTCCCTAACTAAGGGGGTGATAAAGGGGGGTTTGATCTACTATTTGTGGTGGGTTTTTATGTTTTTACATCACCATGTTTTGAGAGCTATAATTTTTCCGTATTTTGACCCACAGAGTCATATGACGCAGAGTGAACAAAAACCAGCATTTCATGAATTTCTTTTGTGGGGGGCATTTACACCGTTTTGCATGTGGTAAAATTGATAAAGCGGTTTTATTCCTCAGGTCAGTACGATTACAGCGATACCTAATTTATGTTGTTTTTTATGTTTTGGCGCTTTTATACAATAAAACCAATTTTATATTAAAAATAATTACTTTTGCATCGCTTTATTCTGCGAGCTATAACTTTTTATTTTTTCGCTGATGATGCTGTGTGACAGCTCGTTTTTTGCGGGACAAGATGACGTTTTCAGTGGTTCCATGGTTATTTATATACGTCACTTTGATCGCGCGTTATTGCACTTTTTGTTCGGCGGTATGATGATAAAGCATTGTTTTTTGCTTTGTTTTTTTCTTTGAAAGGGTTCACTAAAGCGGTTAATTAGTGGGACAGTTTTACAGGGCAAGTCATTAGGGACGCGGCAATACTAAATATGTGTACTTTTATTGTTTTTTTATTTAGAAAAAAAGGAATTTATTAGGGAATATTTTTTTTAATTTATTTTGGGATTTTTTTAAATTATTATTTTTTTACTTTATTATATTGTCCCGGGGGGGGGACATCACTGTCTTTTGTCAGATCGCTGATCTGACACTTAGAACAGCGTTGTGTCAGATCGGCGATCTGACAGGCGCTGCTGCAGGCTGCCTCATGCCTGCTTTCAGCAGGCAGTAAGGAAGCCGCCTCCCTGCAGGACCCTGAAGGCCCAAGCGGCCATATTGGATCCGGGGGCCTGCAGGGAGGAGGACTCTCAGAGCGACGCAGCACATCGCGTCGCTCCGGGGGTCGCAGGGAAGCACGGAGGGAGCCCCCTACCTGCGCGCTTCTCTCCTATGCCCCGGTACACTGCGATCATGTTTGATCGCAGTGTGCCAGGGGTTAATGTGCTGGGGGCGGTCCGTGACCGCCCCTAAAACATAGTGCCGGGTGTCAGCTGGGATAATCAGCTGACACCCGGCCACGATCAGCGGCGCTCCCCCCGTGAGCACCGCTGATCGCGTGTGATGTAATATTCCATCCTTGGGACTTAGGTCCCAGGTCACATGGACGGAATATTACTTCCAATGTAGGAAAGGGGTTAAAGGTTTGCTCCACTACTTGCACATTGATGACCTATCCTATTCATATCAGATTGATGGGCTTCTGACACCTGGGACCCCACCACCGATCAGCTGGATGCTCACAGTTGCACAGCAGAGCATCACAGTTCCATCATCTGTGTAGTGACCGTGGCTGAGTACTGCAGATTCACTCCTATTCATTCTAAATGTTGTACCTGGCAGCAGTCACTACACAGTTGATGGCGCTATGCTGCTCTGCAACTGCCAACATTCAGCCGCCACCAGCACTGAGAACAAATGAATGATGGGGCTCCAGGTGTCCGAACCCCACTGATCTGATAACAGTAAAAGTAGTGGAGCAACCCCTTAAGAAACATGTGCATCTTAGTGGCTATTGATCATCTTGCAACTGCTGTACTGCTCCACCAAAATGTTACTTTGGCCAGGGGCTGTGATATATTTTTAGTGTAACTAATGCCACCTTAGTGGCATAAAATATGATGAACCTGTCGGGTGGACTTCATCACTCCCCACACTGCAAACATACCACTCACACACTGACCGTATAATGCATACAGCTTTGATGGAGGGACAGGGCCGTAGTCATGGCCGAGGACACCGGTGTATTTGTTTCCTGGTCTCCCATCACATGAAAATAGTGTCCATTACTCTGCATACCTGTGGCTTCACTTTCTGCGCCGTCAGGGTCCTCTGCATTGCTGAAGGCTCCCTATAGACGGTTCCGCATAAATACAGACACAATCCATTTCAACTTTCAAAAGAACAACTTTACTGGTTTTTTCACGCAGTACATCCATATTCTTCACAGCATTAACAACAGGTTCCACATTGTACATTTCTTCCTCTTTCCCTGCACTTCTCTCTCTGTCACACAGCACGTGTCCAGGTCGGACTGTATCGTACTGTTCCTCAGCATCCTCTCTGTTCAGCTCTGCTACGGTTAGACACTCACTAGTCTATTTTGCCCCAGACCTGAGAGCATCAGCCTCTGAAGTCAGCGGCCACATGGTGAGCGACCTGCTCTGTTGTACTGTCTCCTGTGGTGGCGCAGTACCCTCCCAGTCCAAACTCACTGCATCTGGGAGTTCCCTCAGCCGTTTCGCCCCGGTTGTGAGGGCATCAGCCCATGCGATAAGTTGCCACATTATGGAGCCACCTGAGTCCCCGTACTGCCACTGTTTCTGTCTTAAGCTTCTGTTCCAAGACTGCTGTGGCTCGCTGCTGTTCTGGCCTGGTGTTGTGGATGGCTGGGCTTCTCCCTTAACAAACATTGCATGGTCACTGCTATCATTCCAGGATCTATAGTCCGTGCAGGCAGATTGGGCACCCTGGCCTGACTGACTCCTTTGAGGAAGTTCTCCCTCTCTTAGCTGCAGCTGACCCCTTCTATATTTAACTGTTTGCTAACTGGGTTCACTATACTATATTACATCTACTATGCTGCCCCATCTAGTGGCCAGAAATGGGTACTACACTTTCCCTAATGACAGGTACACAAAATAGCAATTATATACATTACATTATGTACATAGCAGCATTGTTACAACACTAAGGAAAGGAGTGGGATATTACATGGTCCCGGGACACCACTTACACATCATAGCCTATGACGCTCTCGGGGTCCAGACGTGTGACTGTGTAAAATTTTGTGGCTGTAGCTGCGACGGTGCAGATGCCAATCCCGGACATACACACATACATACATACAAACATACACACACATTGAGATTTATATATTAGATACAGCTATCTTTCAATATCTGATCTGTATAACACACATTTGAGGAAGTGTATCATGGCAAGAACAAAGATTTATGAGAACCTCAGAAGAAGAGTTGTTGATGCTCATGAGGCTGGTAAATGATACAAAACCATCTTTAAAGAATTTGGATTCCACCAATCCATGTACAAATGGAGCAAATTCAAGACGATTATTAGTCTCCCATGCAGTGGTTCATCAACAAAGATCACTCCAAGAGAAAGGCATATTGTTACAGAGGTACTAGAGCCCCTGCACGGGTCCCCTTCCTCTGCCTGCAGGGACGCTGGCTTGTTAACTTACCTATCCACTCTCCCCTGGTGTCTGCTTCCTCCCAGGACCTGCGCACAGCATACAGTTCTCCTGTAGGTGTGCTTAGGGCTCGCTTGTGGAGACACAAGGGTCAGCAGGTGCCCCAGTCTGCTAGCCAAAACCGCATGGAACAGGGATCGTCCTGCCGAATGCCCGCTCCCCCTTTCACATGGGTGTAACACTACTCAGGCAACACAGGGTGAGGGTAAAACAGTGTAGCAATACTTTATTAAACCACAAAACACGTAGCTAACACATAGAACAGTCCCAGCAAAATACTCAAAGATGGTGTATATTACAGAGTTTCACCCTTCCACTGACTCGCCGGGATAATGGCAGCTGTAACTTCAGAGCTCCAAGACTCAACCACCCCACCTGTGACAGGCACACAGAGAGGAGGTAATGACATGCGTAGGAAGATGACAGTCCATTCAGCTACAAGGCCAGTTGACCTGAGGGTCACAACCTGGCTTCTCCGAACAACTCCATGGAGCCAAGCGACCGGCAAGATCCAATCCTGGCTTTCTCCAAACATATCCATGGTTCAGCGGTGGTCAATAGAGCAGATCTGTATTCTTCCAACCGGGGCCGAAAACCCCTTGGTTGTTTCCTGTAGAATGATAGATCCGTGTCCCTCATGATGGAGCCACGATGAATTGGCATCAGTCCTGTAGGATACTCTGGGTGTTTGGAAGTCTTGGCAGAATCTCTGGCTGTCTCTCTCTCTCTCAGTGGTTTATCACCTTTTTTTATGTTTCACCAGTGTCCTTCAGTCCAGCATCACAGATAAGGGGAAGAATAATAATAAATAATAATAAATTTTATTTCTATAGCGCCGACATATTCCGCAGCACTTTACATTTCAGAGGGGATTTGTACAGACAATAGACATTACAGCATAACAATAATCACATAGATTATAACAAATACCAAGAGGAATGAGGGTCCTGCTCGCAAGCTTACAATCTATGAGGAAAAAGGGGAGACACAAAAGGTGGGTAGTAACAATTGCCCTGATTGTTTGGACCAGCTAAGTGTGTAACAGTACAGACACAGAGGGATAATGGATGCATGAAGCATGTAGGAACATGATGCGGGGAACCTGGTTATGGTAAAACTTTTGACTGTGCAACCCAGGGATAGATTAGGTTAATGTGTTGAGGCGGTAGGCCAGTCTGAATAATTGCGTTTTCAGGGCACGCTTAAACTTGTGGGGATTGGGGACTAATCGTATTGACCTGGGAAGTGCATTCCAAAGAATTGGCGCAGCACGTGTAAAGTCTTGGAGACGGGAGTGGGAGGTTCTGATTATTGAGGATGCTAACCTCAGGTCATCAGCAGAACGTAGGGCGTGGGTAGGGTGGTATACTGAAACAAGGGAGGAGATGTAGGGTGGTGCTGAGCCATGGAGAGCTTTGTGGGTGAGGGTAATAAGTTTGTACTGGATTCTGGAGTGGATGGGTAGCCAGTGTAATGACTGGCACAAGGTAGAGGCATCGGTGTAACGATTGGTGAGGAATATGATCCTGGCTGCAGCATTCAAGACAGATTGGAGAGGGGAGAGTTTGGTAAGAGGGAGACCAATTAGAAGAGAGTTACAATAGTCGAGACGAGAATGAATAAGAGAAACAGTAAGAGTTTTTGCGGAGTCAAAAGTAAGAAAAGGTCGAATTCTATAAATGTTTTTGGAGGTACAGATGACAAGAGCGAGCCAGTGATCGAATGTGGGGGGCAAAGGAAAGCTCGGAGTCAAGTATGACCCCAAGACAGCGGGCATGTTGCTGGGGAGTAATAGTGGAACCACACACAGAAATGGCAATGTCGGGTATAGGTACATTAGTAGAGGGAGGAAACACAAGGAGTTCAGTCTTTGACAGGTTCAGTATCAGAAATAGTGAGGACATGATGTTAGACACAGCGTTTAGATAATCGCCGGTGGGGTTGACCAAGTCACCTTGTTTGATTATGTAATCTATTTGCATAGATTTTTCTCCTCTGTTTTAAAAATCAACTAACTATCTGGGTTACCCAATGCATAATTACCGCATCACTAGTCATCAAGGATAAGAGCACACTATATTATATCACATATCAGCTTACAAGTCAATGTTACAGGCTTACACAAGCAAAAATTTGTTTTCTTGACCAGCCAGAAAGAAATGTTTAAATTCAAAAACCAACATACAGATAACAGTCTATTCTTCTTGGTTTGCTGAAAATACACGTCTGGTTAAATCAGATACAATGCTGTGTCTCCACAATGCTCTTCCTGCCTCTTGAAGGGCTAGTTTGCGTGCAGCTAAAAATGCCATCAGCCAATAGCTGGGAGGCATTTGATTTATAATTCATCCCCCCTATTGGGAAGTGCCTTAGCTACTTTAGTTAATCAGTGTATATCCTGTTAGCTAGTTGTTAGGTAACCGTAGCCATGCTCTCTAATCCTGTTCGCCCCGCTTCTTTGATCCTGTATGCCCTGTTTGCATCTGTTTCAGTCCGTCCTGCTGAACTCACATCTGTATCCATCCTGACCGTGCCTAGTCCTGCACCTATGTACCTGCACCCGTGACCCTTTACCTATGGCCGTCCTCTGTTTTTGTACCAGTCCTGCTTGTACCTGCTTGCATACCTGTCTACCAGCTGTACACTCCTGCTTTGCAGTTCCTGGGCAGTCCTGTTTCCCTGTCCCACATGGGGGCAGCTGCCACGGCTCTGTGGGTCTGTCGTGGAGTAGCACCTGGCGTCCATGTGGAGTCCAGTCTATCCCCACCATTAGGGGCTCTAGCGAAGGGTCATGTGGTCGCCTAGTTACACCCCTCCAGAATCTCCTTGGTCCATAGCACAGTGGTTCCACAACAATGTGCTAAGACCATGGAACTCCCTGACTCTCATACCCCTCCACTTTGGACCTATGCCATGAGATGGCCTTTCAGAGAGATCAGCAAGACAAGATCCTATCGCACTTGTGGACTGTTAACACCTGTTTGGACACTCTAACATCAGCTGCGGCATCCGCTCCACTTCAAGCTGTGGCAGCCTCAGCAGTTCACCAATCAATCTGCAAGTCATGCTTCAAGTCCGAGACCTAGCATGTCTGCACTACCACGTTTTGACGGAAATCCGAAGCAATGCCAAGGTTTCATCAAGCAATGCTCTCTCCACTTTGAACTGTTGGCCCACCAGTTTCCCTCCAATCGGGCAAAGTTAGACTTTCTAATGTCTCATCTTGGAGGAGAGGCCCTGGCATTGCTCAACCACTAGTGGGAAAGAGGAGATGAGATAATCTCAGACCTGCAAACGTTAATAAAGACTTTCGGCAAGGTATTTGATGAACTCAACCCAGTTACTTATGCTGTCTCATCCCTCCTCAGACTATGTCAGGCCAGTCAGTCTGTAGGCCAGTATGCAGTTTGTTTTCACACTCTGGCTTCTGAACTCGGCTGGAACAATGAGACACTGGTAGCAGCTTTCAGGGAGGGATTGCCCGGAAGGGGCAAGGATGAGCAACCAGACTTAGGTATTCCAACTAGACTGTACGACCTAGTTTCCTTGGCCATCTGAATTTACCTCCAGTTCCAGGATTGTTCCTGAGAAAAGGGTGCGTGAAAAAAAAACCACTTTGTCTGGCTTAGTCCTTCCAAAGGTCGCTCATTCTTCTGCCTTCCGCATCAGAAGCATTTTTTGAACTTATGCAAGTTGACAATGTGGAGCTGTTTGAGCAATGGCTGTAGATCCGTCGAGTCAAGGGCTTGTGCTTCTATTGTGCAGAAACATTCGCTCTTGTCCCAAGAAACCAGAAAGCTCCAAGCCTAAGCCCGCTAGGAAAGGTTACCCTGGGCTAGAGCAATTCCTCTCCGCCATTGATCGTGACCATATCTGTGACTTATCAAGGTTACCGGATCGTTCAGAAAGCATATCTAGATTCCGGTGTGGCAGGGAACTTGCTATAGCAAGCAGTTGTAGATCGCTACCAGATTGCTATTCAACAACTCCAGAATCCATTGTTGGACCCATATCTGAAGCCGTCCAGGTGGCACTGAGCAAGTAGAGCTCCGCATAGGAATGCTGAAAACTAAGATCGCTGTTATGAATGGGTCACCAAGGAGGATAGCAGGCCAGGCTAAGCCACAGAAAACCAGAGAGGTTGGTAACTAAGCGGATGCAGACCCCTGATCCTGTCCACACAACTAGCAGTAGTCCTGGAGAGTACCTACGATGATCCTAGACGCCTCGGCACAGCCGGAGAGCTAACTAAGCCTAAAGCAAGAAAGGGTAAATCTAAACTGCCCCGGAGCAGACCCCAAAGGAATAGATAGCCCCCAAACATATATTGTCGGTGAGACAAGATGAAAACACAAACGCAGGCAGAAAAATAGACTGAGCAAACGATGGGGCCCACACTGACTAGACAGGACAGGAAAGGAAAGACACTGTCTGCAATCACGCAAAAAACCCTGCAAAAAGTCCAACACGTCTGATGCACAGAAACACTGAAGTCGCACGACTTCGCCCCCCACTATATCAGCACTCTGGTATATTCTGAAAGCAAAGCAAAAAGACCAATATAAAAGGGGACAAAACAAACTGGCACATGCAGTAACATATGAGCGGTGATTCAGCACAGCCCCAGCCGGAGCTAGCTGACCCGCACAAAGCAGAGATAAACAAAGCCAGATCAAATGCAAACAGAATAGCAAATGAACCACTTAGCTGAACATGCAGGGAAAGAGCAGGAGACATCAGACCTCACGAGGCACAGGAAGAATATCACCAGCAGGGATAGAGGGAGTCAGCTGTCTTAAATCCCAATCAGAAACCCCAGATCTCCAATCGTCTTCCTCATTATCAGGTGGCAAGCCTCTGTCAATCAGATCAGCTCCACTACCTCCAGTAACCACCAGAGGGAGCCCAGAAAGAGAACTCTCAATCTGACCAGCTCCACTATCTTCAGTAATCACCAGAGGGAAGCCAGAGAGAGAATTCACAACAGATCGCCTTCTACAGTTGTGGCCAAAAGTATTGACACCCCTGCAATTCTGTCAGATAATACTCAGTTTCTTCCTGAAAATGATTGCAAACACAAATTTTTTGGTATTATTATCTTCATTTAATTTGTCTTAAATGAAAAAACGCAAAGGAGAATGAAGCAAAAAGCAAAACATTGAACATTTCACACAAAACTCCAAAAATGGGCCAGACAAAAGTATTGGCACCCTCAGCCTAATACTTGGTTGCACAAATTTTAGCCAAAATAACTGCGACCAACTGCTTCCGGTAACCATAAATGAGTTTCTTACAATGCTCTGCTGGAATTTTAGACCATTCTTCTTTGGCAAACTGCTCCAGGTCCCTGATATTTGAAGGGTGCCTTCTCCAAACTGCCATTTTTAGATCTCTCCACAGGTGTACTATGGGATTCAGGTCTGGACTCATTGCTGGCCACTTTAGAAGTCTCCAGTGCTTTCTCTCAAACCATTTTCTAGTGCTTTTTGAAGTGTGTTTTGGGTCATTGTCCTGCTGGAAGACCCATGACCTCTGAGGGAGACCCAGCTTTCTCACACTGGGCCCTACATAATGCTGCAAAATTTGTTGGTAGTCTTCAGACTTCATAATGCCATGCACACGGTCAAGCAGTCCAGTGCCAGAGGCAGCAAAGCAACCCCAAAACATCAGGGAACCTCCGCCATGTTTGACTGTAGGGACTGTGTTCTTTTCTTTGAATGCCTCTTTTTTTCTCCTGTAAGCTCTATGTTGATGCCTTTGCCTAAAAAGCTCTACTTTTGTCTCATCTGACCAGAGAACATTCTTCCAAAACGTTTTAGGCTTTTTCAGGTAAGTTTTGGCAAACTCCAGCCTAGCTTTTTTATGTCTCGGGGTAAGAAGTGGGGTCTTCCTGGGTCTCCTACCATACAGTCCCTTTTCATTCAGATGCCGACGGATAGTACGGGTTGACACTGTTGAACCCTCGGACTGCAGGGCAGCTTGAACTTGTTTGGATGTTAGTCGAGGTTCTTTATCCAACATCCGCACAATCTTGCGTTGAAATCTCTTGTCAATTTTTCTTTTCCATCCACATCTAGGGAGGTTAGCCACAGTGCCATGGGCTTTAAACTTCTTGATGACACTGCGCACGTTAGACACAGGAACATTCAGGTCTTTGGAGATGGACTTGTAGCCTTGAGATTGCTCATGCTTCCTCACAATTTGATTTCTCAAGTCCTCAGACAGTTCTTTGGTCTTCTTTCTTTTCTCCATGCTCAATGTGGTACACACAAGGACACAGGACAGAGGTTGAGTCAACTTTAATCCATGTCAACTGGCTGCAAGTGTGATTTAGTTATTGCCAACACCTGTTAGGTGCCACAGGTAAGTTACAGATGCTGTTAATTACACAAATTAGAGAAGCATCACATGATTTTTCGAACAGTGCCAATACTTTTGTCCACCCTCTTTTTTATGTTTGGTGTGGAATTATATCCAATTTGGCTTTAGGACAATTCTCTTTGTGTTTTTTCATTTAAGACAAATTAAATGAAGATAATAATACCAAAGAATTAGTGTTTGCAATCATTTTCAGGAAGAAACTAAGTATTATCTGACAGAATTGCAGGGGTGTCAATACTTTTGGCCACAACTGTATGTGGTTCCTAGTCTGTCTCATCCACTACTTCTGGATCTTTCAAGGCTCCACACGCATGAACCCATCTTTGACTGTAGATCCAGAGAGGTGCTTCGTTGGGGTCAATCTTGTCATGAAAAGAGTCTTGTACCGGTACGGCAGGTCCGGCTGCCGGTGGTTCCACCTTCTCTGTTGGGACTACCATTTGCTTTCTTGTCATATGTGGATGTTTTTGACAAAAATGAAGCAGAGACGTTACCACCACATAGACCATACGTGAAATGTCTGAAATGTAAAGTGCTGTGGAATATGTCGGCGCTATAAAAAAAAATAAAATTTATTATTATTACGTGCCCTATACAACTGCTATCGGGATCCTCACCTCCAAGAGGCCGTATTGTCCCAAGCAGAGATCCTAGCCATATCCGAGTATGTTAAAGAGAATTTCATTCAGAAGTTCTCTTCTCCAGCATGAGCCATCTGCTTCTTTGTAAAGAAAAAGATAAGACTCTCCGGCTTTTCATTGATTATAGTGGATTCAATCAGATCACGGTTAAGAACAAGTGTCCGTTGCCATTGATTCCAGAGTTGTTCGACCACTTCATAGGTGCTAGGATCTTTACCAAGCTGGACCTGCGAGTAGCTTTCAATCTTATCCAGATTTGTAGAGGAGATGAATGGAAGAAGGCTTTCAAAATCGGGACAGCCATTACGAATACTGAGTAATTCTGTCCGGACTCAGCAATGCTCCAGCTGTCTTCCAAGAATTTGTGAACAACATTTTTTGAGACATACTCTATGCTTGTGTTGTGGTTTATCTTGATCTTCTCTGCAGACCTGCCCTCTCATAGGCAAAATTTTTGGCAAGTCCTGCAGTGACTCAGAGAAAATTGCCTGTATGCCAAATTTGAGAAATTTGTGTTTGAACAGTCCTCTCTCACTTTCCTAGGTTATATAATCTCGTACACAGCCCTGGAGATGGATATGGCAAAGGTTTCTTCCATCCTCGAGTGGCCGCACCCTGACTCTGTTAAAGCTATCCAATGATTCCTGGGATTTGCCAGCTGCTACTGGCAATTCATTCTGCATTTCTCATCCTGGACTACTCTCATCTCCACCATGATCCGTAAGGGTGCCAATCCGAAGGAATGAACTCTAGAAGCTGAAAACACTTTTCTCTCCCTGAAACGGGCCTTCTCCTCCGCTCCATTATTACATCGACCAAAGGTAAACAAACAATTATTTTTGGAGGTAGACGCCTTGTCTTCTGGGGCTGGAGCAGTTCTTACCTAGAAGTCTCCTTCCAGCCACATGCTGACCTGTGGTTTCATCTCCAAGGCTTTCTCTGCCCCAGAGCACAACTACTCAATTGGCGACTAAGAGTTGCCAGTAATTAAGATGGCGCTAGAGGAGTGGCAGTACCTTTTCGAGGGAGCAGTCCATCCTGGCGTATCAACAGCCAATAATACCACAAAGGATTTCTTGAAGATATGGGAGAACACTAAAGTCACTGTAGAGAGGTCGTCTGAGCATATGAAAAGGCATGAGGACAAGAGACGCTTGGATACACATTGTTATCGTCCAGGAGATGAGGTGTGGTTATCTTCTAAGTACATCTGTTTTAAGATTCCATCCTACAAGTTAGGTTCTCGCTTCATCGGTCCCTTTGAAGTAATCAAGCAAATTAATGCTGTATCCTATAATGAGTCCCTTTTCCAAGAATCCTGGTGTCACACCTGCTCCTGTCACCTCAGAGGATGTCTTCAAGTAAAGAATATCCTAGCCTTGAAGAGGGTGCAAGGAAAGACATTTTTTTAAAATGTTTGGAAATAATTTGGACCTGACAAGAGGTCATAGGAGCCAAAAGAAAATATTCATGCTCCACTTTTTCTACAGAAATTCCTTGCAGGCTTGAAGAAGAGGGGCTGTAAAGGGGGGTACTGTTACAGCGGTGCTGGCACCCCTGCAAGGGTATCCTTCCCCCTGCAGGGACGCCTGTGTGTTAAATTACCTATCCACACTCCCCTGGCATCTGTTTCCTTCCAGGTCCTGCACACAGCACACAGGTCTCCTTGGAGCGTGCTCAATGAGCGGGTGCTCCATGCCCCTTAATAGGCCAGCATGCACGCTGCTAAAAATGTCCACATGTCCCCAGTCAATAGCTAAGAGGCATTTGGTATATAAGGCATTGTCCCATATTGGGAGGTGCCTTAGCAACTTTAGCTAATCAGTGTATATCCTGTGTAGGGATCCGTACTCACTCAGGTGCAACAGGAGGAAGACAGGAGGCATGTTCCTTTCAAATTCCATATGGGTTTATTTGCTTTATAACCCCGGAAGCACCTACAGAAAGGAAAACAGCCTTCAGAGCAGGAAAAGACAAAGCATCAGTGTCCATAGCACTGTCCTCTAGTTCCTCTGAGAGCTATGTGGGAGTTCCTGCTCTCCCAAGACACCAACCACAGCTAATTCACAAGGCCAGGTTTTTACCACCCAGACCTCACACAGGTCCTGTCAGGATTCTGCTCCCTCAGGCCTGTGGGCAACCAGGCTGGGTAATGTCCAGCACTCAGGCTCGGTCTGGAGCCACATACGCAGGAAGACTTCTCCTCTGCACACAGACCATGTGCCAAACAGCCTCCACACTCTGGCTCAGACTAGTCGCCAGTGCACAAACACACAGGCTCTATCTTGAGTGTTCAGACACACCCTCTGGGGTGGGGTATCTAGGTGACTGGACCCACCCAGCTCTCCAATTCACCTGGAAGCCTTCCCAATGTATAGTAAACCTCAGCAGTAGATCTGCTGAGCCAAAACAAGTCCAAGCTTCCATCACAGGGCCACGCACCTCTGTGATACCTACCTCCCATTAATCACATGAGCAGTCGCCATACCACACCTGGTAGCTAGTTTTAAGTAACTGTACCCGTGCTCTCTGATACTGTCTTCCCCCTTATCTGTCCTGCTGTGCCCACACCAGTAGCCATCCTAATCTTGCCTAGTCCTGCTCCTGGGGGGGTCAGCTGCCATGATTCCATGCGTATATCCTGGAGTAGCACCTGGTGTCCAACTGGCGTCAAGTCTAACCTCACTGTCAGGGGCTCTAGTGAAGAATCAGGTGGTCACCTAGTTACACCTCTCCAGGCTCTCTGTAGTCCATGGCACAATAGTTCCACAATCACGTGCGCAACACGTATAATAGGGAGCAAGGTTGCAAAGGAACCCAAGGTAGCCTCTAAGCAACTAAATTCTTCTCTCACATTAGCTAATGTCACTGTTATTGAGTACACTGAACATGGACAGATGTCCTGACATTTTCAATGTTGTTCCTTAGCTGAATTTTAGAAGAACTTGAGCCATGCAGCATCGGCCAATGACAAGACAAAGCACACAAGTTATTATACAAAAGAATAATCAAGCAAGAATAAAGTAAATTTTTTTCAATGGTCAAGTCCAAGACCGGATCTTAATCTTATATACATGTTTTATAAAACCTGAAACAATTTTGTAGGGAGGAATGGGCTAAAATTTATCCAAGCTGATGTGTAGGTGTCATGCTGACTTTGGACTCTGTTCACACTGGGGAGTCTGATGTGCAGTCTTAAGGGCCTGTCACACTAAGCGATATCGCTAGCAATATCGCTATAATGTCACTGGTTTTGTGACGTTATAGCGATATTGCTAGCGATATTGCTATGTCTGATACTTACCTCAGACCGGCTCCCCTGGTGGTTATCGCTGATCGCGTGAGAACGCCCTGGGCCGTTTCTCATCGTCAGCTTCCTGCTGGGCTTCCTGTGGCGCCAACGAGCGACACGTGGACGCGGGCAGGAGTACGTCAGGATCACCTAGTCTAACAGGTAAGTAGCGACCCCCGACCGCTGCTATGTCGCTGGTGAGATCTGCCTGTGTGGCAGCTCACTAGCGACCACTTAGCGATGCACCAGCGATCCATATCGTTGTCGGGATCGCTGGTGCATTGCTAAGTGTGACAGTACCTTTAGACCTTCCAGTTGCTCAGCCTGAGTTTGGGCGTTGGTGGTGATTTGTTCTCTGATATTCAGCTTTGCAGGAGTTAACTTTTTTATTAGCTTCAATTGAAAGCTGAGGTTGCTTGGAATGCTTATTCCTTTAAGTATGGCTCAGAACATTCCTGGATGCCGACTATAGCATTTGCGTGCCTCTTGCTTCCCGGTTCTGTGTTGGAGTAGTTGTTGATACTCAAGTCTTTATTTAGGAGTTTGGTGAAATATACTTTGAGGTTTGCTCATTTTCCTATTCGTATTGTGCTTCCCTCACACAATATTGTGTCTTCCTGATAGCTTGCTTTGTGGTGCAGTCTATTTTATCCCTGTCGGTCTTCATCTGTGGTTTCCATTACGGTTCACCTTCTGAGGTGGGGGTTGGGGGTTTAGCTCAGGGCTGGACAGGAGATAGGGACAGGTCAGTGACTCAGACCTACCTACCATCAAGGCTACCCCTGAGTTAAGGAAAGACAGGGCTCACCTAGCTTGAGGGGCAGTTCAGGGGCAAGTTCCTCATCTCCTGTTTTCCCACTTCTTCCCGTGACAGTAGGTCTAATCAACAATTACCGGAAACATTTAGATGCAGTAATTGCTGCACAAGTGGGTCACACAAGGTACTAAAATCAAAAGTTCTTATTCTTTTGCTGTTCATAGACATATGATATTGAATCATTTTCTTGATTTAAAAAAGTGACAAGTCTAATATTTTTGCTTCATTTGACTTGGTTCTCTCTATCTACTTTTAGAACTTGGTGAAAATCTGATGTAGTTTCAAGTAAAATTTATGCAGAAATATGGAAAATTCTGACGGTTCACAAGCTTTCAAGTACCAATGTAATTTTTCCTTTTCCTTCTGTATGCATAAAATATAACATTTCTGAAGACATCCCGGTATTTTATTACCCAGTTATCATTGGTTTAATGTGTTTATTACATTTCCTTAAGTAGTTACATAGTTGTGGCTTATGAAATCAACGAACATATGTCATATTTAGAGAAATTTCACACGTAGCATTATTTTATGATCATAGTACTGACTTTTTCATATTAGAAATATAGATGAGCGGATCAGGCAAGATTCAAGTTTTTCTGTTCATGCATATTTTCCAAGGAAATTCGATTGGTATTGAAGATATCTTCTGAGAATTAAATATCTCTTAATATGCTCTGGGGTCTCTCATATGATAAACATAACATATAAAAATTAAAAAATGCTTATACTCAACTTACTGCTCATCTTCCCGGCCCCTCCGCTCTTTGCCATCATCTATCCGGTCCCAGGTGCATCTACTCATCACTGTCAGTGAGTGGTGAATCCCCGGGTTGCTTTAGCTTGTGACTTCCAGCTCTGATGAGGCCCAGGACGTTTCTAAGCAATTGCACGTAAGGTCGTGATGTCATGACGTACTTGGATTCGTCATGTAGATTCATTGCTCGGCGACAGTAATAAGAAGACGCACCGAGGATAGGACGGGGCGGTGAGGTGGTCAAGTGCGGAAGGGCCAGAGAGGTGAGTGGTGAGTATAAATATTTCTTTATTTTTTAATTTGTTAATGGCCATTTATAGTTCAGCAAAATGGCATCGTGTGGCCGCCATTTTGCTGAATCTGCACGGAAGTGAATTTAAAAAAAATTGCATTTTGGCAAAAATGCAGATTTTTGAAATATTCAAATAGAATTGAGTTTCATACACACAATCGCTCATGTGTATTGGAAATGCTCTTTTAAAAATGATTTGTATTTCATAAATACAATTACAATCCAATCTGTATATGCATTTTTTAGCAATGGGGTAAAATTGCATTAATCCTCCAAAAATTGCAATTTTTAAAAACAAGATGTAATTTTTTATTTTTGCATGTAACATCTAACCTCAGCAGGAAATACACTGGGTAAAAATGCAATTTTCTAGATGTGTACTAAGCCATTGACAACCTTCCAGATTTGTTTTGAGATGAATGATAGGTAATTAAAATTACAAAAGGGCATATTTTATGCACAAATTTTAAATTCTAATACATCAATCATTTGCCGTTGTCTTCGTCCACTATCTAAATACCTGCTGTTCTTTTCACCCAAATTTTAAATTAATAAATATGTTAGCCATATCAAAATAAAAATCAAATATTCAACTTTACCAAATATCCCCCATTGTAGACATGTTGTTTATTATCAGTATCATGGTAGATCTGGTACAAAGAGAGAGGCAGGAGTTAAGGCCGGAGTACAGGGTACTTTCGTGTACCTCTGCATATAATAAAGCCCTAACCATGTCTACCCTGTAAGTATATATTAGAAATAAGCATATATGAGTAATTGGAGCCCAGTTTAGTGCATTCTTAAAAGCTGGGAATAGTTCAATAGCCAGATGACTTATTTTGAAACATATTAGCAATGTGCAAATAAGTAGACGCATAAAACAGTCCTAATATGTGTTATATAGGGATTTATAGACTGTATGTTGTATTGATTATGAAGAGGTTCATGCACGGTACCTCTGCGTCCTGATAGTCCAAATAGAGTATCAATTACAAAATGGTATTATACAGAGTTTTTCTCAGACAGCCCGTATTTGTGCCATAAAGGTGCCCAGTGTCACCCATCACAAGGATTGCTATGCTTGTCATCTTAAACTCTGCCAAATAAAAAGGACAACATCTGACAAGTGATTTAGTTCCAGGTAAATTGACTTTTGAACTGCCATGTTGATTTCTTTCTAAGAAACAGATGATGGAAATTTTCTTCACATCACTATGCGTTCATATATGGACAGGTCTCTGTGTCAACTTCTAATCTCAGAGCACTGATGGAAACTATTGTTCCAAGACAGATCTCCCACAGTAAGCTCAGAAGCGAACGCTCGCTAAAGCTGCTATTATACTACCGCTCCTAGAGTCCCATTAGCTCGTTGTTTATAAGAATTCGATTTTGTGCATTGCTCATTATAATAGATTTATAGCTGTCACAAGTCATATATTTATTTATTAAATGGGGAAAATAAGTATTTGATATACTGCTAACTTTTCAAGCTTTCCCACCTACAAAGAATGGAGAGGTCTGTAATTTTTATCATAGGTAGAATTTAACTGTGAGAGACAGAAAAAACATCCAGAAAATAACATTGTATGATTTTTAACAAAATTAATTTGCATTTTATTGCATCGTTTCTCCTTGCAGGAGATTGACATGCTAAGCATGCCTAGATGAGGAGACTTAAAACCGCAATGCTCCTCTGGGAAATATGCAAATTGTCTCTTCAGAGAGGAAGAGGACTAGAACTCTAGTGACACCTATTGGAACTAGCAATCCTAAAAGTCAGTGTCAACCCTTCAACGAGCCTTGTCACATGACTTAGGGTAAAAGCCAAATGAGAATTTCAATTTGCAGGCCCTGTGTTTCAGGGTAGTGCCCCTTGTCAGTGCAAAGTGTGAAATCTGGTTTGGCTGCGTGAGAGGTGTCTGACCAATATTCCTCCATGAAGCTCCGCCCCCGGCCGCACCTCCTCCGGTCAGCTCCGCTTCTCTCAGCTTGTGGCCTGCATACCCTATCTTTAGCAATAGATACGCAGGCCGTGCCGATGAATGCAGATTCCTCCGCATGCGTCTTTTTGATGGTGCGGCGAGCGCGCCAAAATGCAACATGCTGTGTTTGGCGCAGGTCGCCGAACCGTCAAAAAGACGCATGCGGAGGCATCTGCATTAATCGGCATGGCCTGCGTACCTAATGCTAAAAATAGGGTATGCACGCCGCATGCCGACAGAGGCAGAGCTGACCGGAGGAGGTGCGGCTGGGGGCGGAGCTTCACGGAGGAAGTCCACAGCCATCTGCAGCTCCTCCATACGCTAGTGTGAAACTAGCCTTAGACAGTCACCATGAGAAATAAAAAAAGAAATCACAAATTATTTATGCATCATAATCTCTGACAAGCATAAGGGGAAAAATAAATCTCTCCACCACACACACACGCGCAGAAGCACACACACACACGCACACACACACACCACACGCACTTCTTATGCAGCTTTGCTCAGAGCAGTGTATTGTAGTCTATGCTTCTCCAACTTCTGATAAACAACAACTCTCAGCATGCCCTGACAGCAGTTTTGAGATTATGTCACTAGAGTGGTGAATAGAAGACTTGATCTAAAATAATGTAAAATTTTCTCTCCAGGTAGCCATCCTCACGTAAGTTCTTAGTAGAAAAATTTCAATCTTAAATATATTTTATGTAACAAACACATTTCCAACCTATTCTGACTAGAGCATGCCTCACTAAACATAAAATTGCATTGCTTGGAATGATAAAAATACAAGCCGTGAATATGTATCTCCATTAACTGTACTGGTTAGGTCACCAAAAGGGTCCGCAAAATGGGAAAAGCACAGGCATTAAGTCACATTTCAGACGCAAAGCAATATAGACACCTGTAGCTGTACTGATAAGCTCGTATGAGGAAAGTCAAGATATTATGTTTATTACTTGGTCTCTGCTATAGAAGTTAGTCACAACTTTTCCCTTAGCTATATACACACCAATATGTTATGTCTTGTTATTTTTACATCTAAAATTTTGGAAAATTATTCAATACCTTAAAAAATGCATTAATTTGGAAAATGCTCTGACCCCTGACTAGGTGTTTAAGAGGGAATATTTCTCCTTGTGGAGTGTGACAAGCAGTCATAAGGAGAGTAATAGGCCATGCAATGCTTCTATGGGAATTAAATAGGCAGCCTCTACAGAGAGGAAGAGAACTTGATATTTCTGTCTCCACCTATGGGAAGTTGCACTCCTAAAAGTAAATATCGACCCTTTAACGAGCCTTGCCACATGACTTAGGATAAAAAATAAAACCAGACACTCCATTTACAGAAACGTGTTTGAAGTGTTTGCTACTCATCAGGGAAAAGCAGGATAAGTGATTTGACACATTATATTTTCTGGACAGTGGCTGCTTCTCATTCATTTCTTCCTGATATATAATTGCTAGAGAAAAAGTTTTAGTTCATCTTTCTGTCCACACCTGTCTGTCAGAAATCTTGTACTCTCTATATACTTTAAATTGTAACATACATTTTTTATTAATTATTATCATATAAATACATAAAGAGTTTTCTATTCCTTCCATGGGTCACATATTGGCGCTTTAGGAAAACTCAAGTCACTTCGGAGCCATTAATACAATTTGGAAAAGCATATTTGTTCTAGTTGCATCACATAATAAATGGGTCCATTTTAATATGTTTTGCATGGTGGTGTGAAATATGTGTATTTGATATTAGAATGGGGTTCTTCTTCTAGCTCTCTGAAGTTTCACCTACTTCTCAACAGGATCACTATAGTGAAAGAAGGGCTTTCTTCAAAATCATCCTGGAAAAACAGTTCTGGAAGTGACCCTAGTCAAATCTTAACAAGTCTTGCAGATGTGTGAATTCCCAAACACATGATTCTTTTTGGTAGTCGCACAAATACATCCAAGACTGAAGCAGATCAAATGTCCCTCTCTGTCTCAGCCAATGTAAGTGAGCTTCATCAACCATTACCTCAAGAGCCCGAGGTTATGATTTTACAGTTTTGCAGAGTTCAGAAATAAGACCTATATAGTTTGAACAGTCGAAGTAGAGGAAAAAATTATGTAGAAAATGTAGTCACAAATGTCCTAATGCACAAATGGTACAAGATTTCAGTATGTAACCTACTTCCAAATATTGGTTGTCCAACCACATTTTATGACCAAGTATGGAGGCTGTTCAAGACAAGATATATTATAAAGAGATCCAATAAATATTTGTGATAGAATAAAGAAATTGTAACTTTATAATTTGAAATTTAAAATGTGATAAGGAGTAAGCTAGGCCAATCATGTTCATATTATTGTTTGCCTATTGTGACTATTTGTGACCATTATCTTTGAAGAAACCTGATAAATGCTAAATAAATTGTTATTTGTGAATGGTCATACTCGGGCTTGGCTTCTGAGATCAATTTTTTATCGAGTGAAGGCTCCACACAATGACAGAAATGGTGGTGCAATTCAACGAAGCCATCAGAGAAGTGGGCTTTCATAGGTTTTGAAATAAGCCAGTCAGCCGTCCCCTATTTAACTGACATTGGTAAGGGAGTCTCTCTTCTGTGTCGAGAAAAGCCAGAATTGGGGGTGCCAGGTTAAAGGATTGGAGCTGAAATCATAGCATTGGGATTCATTTAATCAATAAAGTATATTATCTAATTCTCGCTGTTAATATGAATATATATGGATAGCTTCTCCATTTTGTCCCTCCCTATAATATGAATATTTTTGGAAGAACACTACAGTTTTTCTCTTTTAAACTTTTTCAATAGCCGAGTCCACTCAGTTCTGCTTTGATAAGTCTGTCTACATTAGATGGAAAGGAACAGATAGGGATATTTTAGGCTACTCTTCAGGTTCATCCCTTTCAGGGCATTGTCTCCTTTTTAACTTTCAGGAGAGAGAGATTAGGTTCCACGTAGATGCTTTAATAAATGTTTATTGATCAACAGTCAGACAAAATACAAGCATGGTAAGAACATTGACTCTAGAAGGGAAGGCCTTGACTTCCATACATGTGTATGACATACATGGAACTTACCGTAAGATTGAGATGTAGATACAAAAGCACATGCTGGCATGAGGTATAAGCAATTAAACCAGAGAGTCAAAAATATACAAATGAGAAGAAGAAAGAAGAAAAGAGGTAAATATAAGAGAAAAAAAAGATGGGAAAGAAAGAGAGTTGAATAGTTTTGGCAGTAAAAATACCTACTGTGAGAGAATCCTCAATCTAAAAAAATATTAACAAAGAAGAGTATCTTGAGATAGCCACAATTAAAAATCTGGTGATCTAAACTTAAGGCCCTGCCTCACATAGTGAGATCGCTAGCGAGATCGCTGATGCGTCACCAATTTTGTGACGCGCCAGCGATCTCGCTACGTGACACATAGCAGCGACCGGCCCCCCCGCTGGATATCGCTGATCGTGCTCGAATGTCGTGGGCCATTTTTTCACTGTCGGTATCCCGCTGGCCAGCATGCATCGCTGTGTTTGACGCCGACGAGCGACCTCGTTGGCGATGCAGAAATCAGGATGCAGGCTGGAATCGTTCAGAATAGCTGCTGTGTGACAACTCACCAGCGATCCTTACCAGGTCATATAGTTGTCGGGATCGCTGGTGCGTCGTTGAAGAGATCTGCCTGTTTGGCAGCTTACTAGCGACCATGTAGCGACGCACCAGTGATCCCTACCAGGTCGTATCGTCGGGATCGCTGGTGCGTCGCTTTGTGAAACGGGACCCTAAGGCTGGTTTCACATTCGCGCTTTTTAAGCGCACTCACGGCCGGGGGTAGCTCCGCCCCCGAGCCGGCTCTCTGCCCGGCGTGCCCGCCCCTTCCTTGTAGCGCCGCCTCCTAGCGCACAGCGGCGCCTGCGATCGGCGCACCCTATCTTTAGCATAGGGTGCGCAGATCGTGCGCAGGCCGTGCGCTAGTTGCGCTTTGACCTGCGCTGCGCACTTTTGACGGTGCGCCGTGCGCGCCAAAATCCGAAAAGTTTGATTTTGGCGCGCACGGCGCACCGTCAAAAGTGCGCAGCGCAGGTCAAAGCGCAACTAGCGCACGGCCTGCGCACGATCTGCGCACCCTATGCTAAAGATAGGGTGCGCCGATCGCAGGCGCCGCTGTCCGCTAGGAGGCGGCGCTACAAGGAAGGGGCGGGCACGCCGGGCAGAGAGCCGGCTCGGGGGCGGAGCTACCCCCGGCCGTGCGTGCGCTTAAAAAGCGCGAATGTGAAACCGGCCTAAGGCCTCATACCCATTGGCGATTAAAAAAAGGTCCGATTTCTGGACTGGAAAAAAGGGTGGAGTGTTATGCCAGTGTTATGCGATTTTTTATTTTTCCATCCATTTTCCATCCGTTTTTTTTCCCAGCCACTCTTTTTCTACAGTCATTTACAGGACCATTTACAGTGTTCTATACCACGGAATGGTGATGTATCTGTTAAAAATGGATGGAAAATGGATGGTCCATTTTTGGTCCGTTTTTTTAATCGCACCCACTAACTTCTATTGGCGAAAATCGCTGCAAATCGCAGCATGCTGCGATTTTTTTCTCAGACCGATTTGGGCTGAGAAAAAAAATCGCAAGTGAGATGTCACCCATTCACTAACATGGGTCAGAGTGCAATCCGAATAAAAAACGGATTGCAATCGTCCGATTTTATCGCCAGTGAGTATGAGGCCTAAGACTAAAAATACCATGTGGCAAACCACTCAGAATCCACTTTAGAGAAGCAGAAGGAAATTTGTCAAGGGATTCATGAATAATCTCTGGTTTGATCATGATGCAATTACTACTGAACCAAGGCAGCAACCAAGGCATTATACAGATATTACATATTGTTAATTATTATTATAACTACAATTTTTAATTCATAGATATGCCTTGGCATGCATGGTAAAAGAATATCAGAGAACAGTATAGATTGACAGATTATGCTAAATCAACAATGGTATAAATATATAAGCCTGCTACAAACACTAAATCACAAACACAGAGGTTTAGTAGGTATTCGAAACAACAAAGATCTGCGAAAATGAATAACCACTCAAGAAAAAAATATAAATAGAATTTTAATAATATACAAAATTGTTAAAAATTATATTACAATGTGAGGGGAGCGTCACGGAAATAAAGAGTTCATGAAAAAAGCATCAGGTAGTGGAATAGTATATACGGCTAGTATCAGAATCTTTATCAAGTATGGTAATTGGTTGTACACTGAAAACATGCATAAGACTAAAAAATAGAAGGTGAATTGCAATGACAAAGTACAGGGTACAAAAACGACAATTATTGGTTGGTGAAAATATAACACTAGTCACCAGTTAATATCTCAGAACATCTATATACAATAAGGTCAGAGTCACACTAGACGTATAAAAAGACGAGAATTGCAGAAATGTTCCCTGAACAGTGATCCGTATGTCATCCGTGTGCAATGCGAGGATGCAATTTTCTTGCAGTAAGCATCCGTGTGACATCCGTATGGTGAGATTTTCTCGCTGGCTTGCAAAATGGACATATAATGGATCCATGGCCTCAAATATTTGTGAAAAAATATATACAGTCTATATATAAATATACACAGTATATATATATGTGTATTAGTGAGACACATATAGCTATATATATAATTGTCTTATCATGTCTGTCTGTAACCGAAATCCTGCGTCGCTGATTGGTCGCGGCAGTTAGGCCGTGACCAATCAGCGACAGTCGCTTAGTCGTTGCGGCAACACAGCCGCATCGCTTATTGTACAGGCACATTACAGCCGTTAAAGGCATCACTGCTGCGTCGCTCATTACACAGGCACAGTCCTGTACATATACAATACATTAGGTAAGAGCAGAACAGTGACTGCAGCTCTTGGTGTAACAGGAGTATATTAGGTAACAGCAGAACAGTGACTGCAGATCTGGGTGTAACTGGAGTACAATACATTATGTAACAGTAGAACAGTGACTGCAGCTCTGGGTGTAACTTGCGTACAATAAATTAGGTAAGATCTGAACAGTGACTGCAGCTCTGGCTGTAACTAGACTACAATACATTAGGTAAAAGCAGAACAGTGACTGCAGCTCTGGGAGTAACTGGAGTACAATACATTAGGTAACAGCAGAACAGTTACTGCAGCTCTGGGTGTAACTGGAGTACACTACATTAGGTAACAGCAGAACAGAGACTGCAACTCTGGGTGTAACAGGAGTACACTACACTAGGTGAGAGCAGAATAGTGACTGCAGCTCTGTGTGTAACAGGACTACATTAGGTAACAGGAGAACAGTGACTGCAGATCTGGGTGTAACTGGAGTACAATACATTAGGTAACAGCCAAACAGTGACTGCAGCTCTGGGTGTAACTTGAGTACAATACATTTGGTAAGATCTGAACAGTGACTGCAGCTCTGGCTGTAACAGGAGTATAATACATTAGGCAAGAGCAGAATGGTGACTGCAGCTCTGGGTGTAACTGGACTACAATACATTAGGTAAAAGCAGAACAGTGACTGCAGCTCTGGGAGTAACTGGAGTACAATACATTAGATAACAGCAGAACAGTGACAGCAGCTCTGGGTGTAACTGGAGTACAATACATTAGGTAACAGCAAAACAGTGACTGCAGCTCTGGCTGTAACTGGAATACAATACATTAGGTAACAGCAGAACAGTGACAGCAGCTCCGTGTGTAACAGGAGTATAATACACTAGATGGTTGCCCGATTCTATCACATTGGGTATTTTAGAGTCTCTGTTAAAATAAAAAATAGCTATATACTCACCTTCCGACGGCCCCCAGACTCTGTCCCTCCTCTCACCACGCGCCCGGCATCTTCCGGTTCCAGTAATGCTTAGCGAGAAGGGCTGAAGATGACGTCACTCTTGCGAGAGTGCGACGTCATCAGCGGCGTTTCGTGCAAAGCATTACTGGAACCGGAAGATGCCAGGAGCGTGGAAAGGAGAGAAAGAGTCAGGGGCTGTCGGAAGGTGAGTATATAACTATTTTTTATTTTAACAGAGACTCTAGAATACCCGATGCGATAGAATCAGGCCACCATCTAGTATATGTATATATATATACTGCTCAAAAAAAAATAAATGGAACACATCCTAGTACATTGTGTTGGTTAAGTGTTCCTTTTATATTTTTTTGAGCAGTATATTTATATTTCATACAGAGCTAGATAGCAGAATAGGTGAAAAATCGATTGTCGGCATCTGTAAAATCATTACAGAACCTGACAGGATATGAGACATGGTTTACATACAGTAAACCATTGCATATCCGTTATTTTTTATATGTCCCTCACTAAAAGTGTTAGTAGTGTGTGTGTTAAATTTTGGAGCTGTAGGTGTTAAATTAAAGGATTAATTCATGGAAAAAACTGGGGTTGGCTCCCGCCCAATTTTCTCCACCAGAGAGGCAAAGCCAGTGGCTGAGGGCAGATATTAATAGCCTAGAGAGGGACCATTGTTTTTGGGCCCCCTGGCTAAAAATATCTGCCCCCAACCACCTCAGAAAAGGCACATCTGCAAGATGCACCAATTCCGGCACTTACCCGCTCTCTTCCCATTGCCCTGTAGCGGGTTGCATATGGGGTAATAAGGGGTTAATGTCACCTTGCTATTGTAAGGTGACATTAAGCCTGGTTAATAATGGACAGGTGTCAATAAGACACCTGTCCATTATTAATCCACTAGTCTGAAAGGGGTTAAAAAAACACACACCTTAAGAAAAAAGACTTTTAATGAAATAAATAAACACATTTTTCCATCTTTATTACACTCTTAATCCATTTGAAGCCATCGTTCTCCTGTAAAAAATCCAAAATAAAAAAGCAACAATATCCCATACCTGTCCGCCGTACAGTCATGTCCCACGCTGCAAACCATCTGAAGGGGTTAAATAGTTTACAACCAGGACCAGTGCTACTGCGACCTGCCCAGCAGTAAACCACTGAGGAATGAAGGAAAAGCTGCCTGCGCAGCCTTCCTGCCTGACCGGAGATGAACTGATTAGCATGGGAAAGTTTCTGAACATTTTCCCACGCTGTCAGTTCATCGTGTGTCAGACGGGGAGTCTGCGCAGCCTCAGTGACAACCACTGATGTCACTGAGGCTGCGCAGACTCCCTGCCTGACCTGAGGTGAACTCAACAGCATGGGAAAATGTTGAGAAACTTTCCCATGCTAATCAGTTCATCTCCGGTCAGGCGGGGAGGCTGCACAGGCAGCTTCTCAGTCATTCCTCCGTGGTTTACAGCCAGGCCAGTTGCATTAGCACTGGTCCCAGTTGTAAACTATTTAATCCCTTCAGATGGATTGCAGCGTGGGACTTGACAGTACAGCGGACAGGTATAGGATATTGTTGCTTTTTTATTTTGGATTTTTTACAGGAGAATGATGGCTTCTAATGGATTGGGAGTGTAATAAAGATGGAAAATGTGTATTTATTTTTTTCACTGAAAGCCTTTATTCTTAATGTGTGTTTTTTTAACCCCTTATAGACTAGTGGATTAATAATGGATAGGTGTCTTATTGACCATGAGGGACCTTTAGGGTCATCATATTCAACCCCCTGCTTATTACACTGCAGGATTCACTAAACCAACCACCTCATGAAGATGTCTGTCCAGCCTCTGTTTGAAGACTTCCATTGATGGAGAACTCACCACCTCTCGTGGCAGCCTGTTCCACTCATTGATCACCCTCATTGTCAAAAAGTTTTTTCTAATATGTACAGTACATCATAATCTATATCTTCTCCCTTATAGGTTCATTCCTTTTGCTTCTTGTGTTTTCATGTTCAAATGACAATAAGGATGATCCCTCTACACTGTGACATCCCTTCAGATATTTTTAGACAACTATTAAGTCTCCTCTTAGTCTTATTTTTTGCAAGCTAAGCATTCCCAGATCCTTTAACCATTCCTTGTAGCACATACTTTGCAATCCGCTCACCATCCTGGTAGTTCTTTGAACTTGCTCCAGTTTTTCAATGTCTTTTTTAAAATGTGGTGCCCAAAACCTGACACAGTATTCCAGATGTGGCCTGTGATCTATTAGCACACCAAAGTCTTTTTCACATGTACTGTTGATTAGGTCTATTCCTCCCATTCTGTAGATGTAATTTTTGTTTTCTTGTCCAAATCTTGCATTTCTCCATGTTAAATACCATTCTATTAGACACAGCCCATTGTTCAAGCCTATCTAGATCCCTCTGAAGCCTTTCTCTGTCTTCTCTAGTGTTAACTATCCCTTCTAGCTTTGCATTGTCTGAAAATTTGATTAGTTTACCTTCAGTTCCCTTATTTAGATCATTTATAAAAATGTGGAACAACACGGGGCCAGGACAGAGCATTGTGGTACCACACTTGAAGCACTCTTCCAACTGGATGAGTAAATTTTATGAATTTCTTATATTAATAAAATTGACCCCAATTTTTTTTAATTTCACAAGGTTTACAGGGGAAAATGCCATGAGATATGGCCGTCCCAAAACCCTGTCTGACGACAAATGCACATCTAACAGGATGCAGCAGGCCTTCACTAATAAAGGCAAGGGGCAGCACAGGTGCAAACTACTGATAAAAACAGCCACCCCACATCTACCAGACTATGGAGGGGTTGGCTGCCTAGTAGAAAAAAATGCATATAGATATGGCTTGCATAGGACGCCAGTCACACAGGTAAGCGTGATGCAAAGTGTCTGGCTTGCAGTCTATTAATAACGCCCATAGTATTATCAGGCGGGCTGCTCCAGCACTATAATATGCAACACACAGGGACAGACGCCCCAATAAACCAAGCCAACAAAGAGGCCTGGCTGCATCCTGCAAAAACTGATATGATAAAAAGTGCAAAAAATTAATGCATATGATAAATACATTAAATGAGGTATTGGTTAACATTTTGGACAAAATAGATAAGCCCGCAGGCCACGTCACGGCTCCTCATATTTGCGAGTCTTAACACTAATATCAAAAACAGTTAACATAACAAAAATAAAAAAACACATACCATGAGATATGGCCTTCCCAAAACCCTGTCTGATGACAAATGCACATCTAGCAGGATGCAGCAGGCCTCCACTAATAAAGGCAAGGGGCAGCGCAGGTGCAAACTACTGATAAAACGAGCCACCCCACACCTACCAGACTATGGAGGGGTTGGCCATATTGCGTGTGGTAAAATTGATAAGGCAGTTTTATTTTTGGGTCAGTGCAATTACAGCGATACCACATTTATAATTTTTTTATGTTTTGGTGCTTTTACACAATAAAAAATGTTTAACAGAAAAAATTATTATTTTTGCATCGCTTTATTCTGAGAGCTATAACTTTTTATTTTTAAGCTGATGGAAGTGTATTGCGGCTTGTT
Organism: Dendrobates tinctorius; assembly: GCF_039654945.1. Lineage (NCBI taxonomy): Eukaryota > Metazoa > Chordata > Amphibia > Anura > Dendrobatidae > Dendrobates > Dendrobates tinctorius. The sequence continues at coordinate 7,370,866 of NW_027361773.1, forward strand.
TTTTGCGGGGCAAGATGTTTTCAGCAATACGATTTTTATTTATAATTGTCTTTTTTTTATCTTGTTTTATTCCACAGTTTGTTCGGTAGCATGATGATAAAGAATAGTTTTTTGTCTTGTTTTGTTTTGTCTTTTTTTAATGGTGTTCACTGAAGGGGTTAGCTAGTGGGACAGTTTTATAGATTAGGTATCAACTGTCAGTACTGCACTGACTCACAAATTTGATGCTCCATGTTCTCAGCATGGTGTAACAAGTTTGCTAGCTCTGGTGACCCAGATGTCGTCATGAAGACATCAGGGCACCATGGCAGCGATCAGCCCCTCGCGATGACGTCACAGGGTCGCCAATCGGTGGGTAGAGAGAGCTCACTCTGCCTGCCTTCTAAATGCTGCGATCGATATCAATTGCAGCATTTAGCGGATTAAACTGCTGGGCAATTGCCAGAATTTCTAAATACTTTCGGGCGAGAAGGACTTACCAACCATAACATATATATACTGCTAATGTCGGGAAGGGGTTAAAGGAATTGTTCCCTGCTGAACAACTCCTTATTAATAGATCAGGAAAATGACATAAAAATGTGAGAAAATGATATTCACCTTTAAGAACTGTTTGGTGGTTCATATTGTACATAGGGGGCTGTGTGAGAAGTCTTACTGTATATAGGGGCTATGTGAGGGCTCATACTATACAGAGAGGGCATTTGTGAGAGCTCATTCTGTATATAGGGGATATGTGGGGGCTCATACTGTATGTAGGGTTCTATGTGGGGACTCATACTATATGTAGGGGGCTGTGTGTGGTCTCAGACTGTATGTAAGGTGGTGTCACTATACTTAATTCTGCTCAATATTAATGATACAAGTAATATTAATATAAAATAATATTTCTAATTAATGTGTTAATATTAATATTGAGCAGAATTAATTTTAGCCTATTTGTTCGGCACTGCACAACAGCCAGGGTCTCTCATGTGGCCCCTTGGAAGAATGAATTGCCTACCCCTCCTCTAGTGTATAGTATATAGGGACTAGATATAGGAAGAGTAGTGCAACTGGGGAACAGTGGTAGATATAAATTATTACAATCTTTAAACAGAATACACAGGCTTTGTAAAAGTTAAAAGAACTAAATATATTGAACTAGTAATAAGTAAATGTTAATTAATAGCTATCCGTTACCAAGCAATTTACATGTTGAAAGTGCAAGACATAAACCGCATTCAGCTTCTCCACTAACATGGGGAGTCAAAAAATAAATACCGCGTTTCTTACACACAAAGCTATTAAACCAAAAATGTTGATGGCATCAATGGCTATTACTGATTAACATTTTTATGAAGCAGATAATAGGTTTATTCACGTCAACAAGGAAAGGTACATTTTTAATACAGCAACTTCCTTTTACTTTCCATATATACAATCATGGCTGAACGTGATGGCACCCTCAAAATTATTCCAGAAAATGAAGTACGGTATTTCTCCCAGAAATCTATTTCACTGACACATGTTATGTTATACACATGTTTATTTCCTTTGTGTGTATTTTATTTTGTGAAATGATAGCCAATTTGCCTTTTAGCTCTCTTTTGTATGCTGTTTCAATACACACAAAAGAAATAAACATGTGTATAACAAAACCTGTGTAAGTGAAATAATTTTCTGGGAGAAATACTTCATTTTCTGGAACAATTTCAAGAGTGCCAACACTTTTGGCCATGACTGTATATATATTCAAATCAATGCATAAAATCAAGGAAGGTTATTATGCAGCATAAAAACTTGTACCAATATAGTAACTACAAAAATACAACTAATTGTTTATGATAACCAATGCAGCATTGCGGCTTTAAGTCTCCTCATCTCGACATGCTTAGCATGTCATTCTCTGCAAGGAGAAATGATACTTCTTGGATTTATGGAAACCAAGAAATATGTAGAAAACTAACTATGAATGGATATATGGTTATCATGTGTTTCTCCCATAGCATATATGCTGCATACACTAAAAATACATTTTTTATTTCTAATTTTGATTATACATACTTAGGTTTATTATATTGTGTCATTCAAAAAGGACATTATCAAGTTGAGCAGCTCACAGCCCTGCAGACTCTTTACTTCTTTTGAGCGGGTGCTCCATCTAGAATGACTGTTCTGATCCAAGTGCTTTCTCCTGCTGCAACATATTAATGGTCTGTCATTGGTTTGTTCTGTAGACTACACTCTTTCTATTATGTTTGTATATAGAGATATCAGTGCATTTGAAAAAGCACACAGTTCAGAAAAGACCATGAGCCTGATTCGGAGTGCTGCTCTAGAACCCGCTAATGCGGAGTATCGAACGATTGTGATTATACAAGAGTAATAAAACTGAGAGGGTGTGGGAGGTGAGCAGCGCACTGCTGTATAAAATTCAATGGACTGGAAAGAGATGACTGTGATCTTAGGAGTTAACTACTCTCCTGGAATGTAACTATTGTGTACAATTTGCCAGGCTGATCTCCTTGGAAACAAGCTGTACACAATGTAAGAGAAACACTCTCATTGCAGGAGAATGGCAGCATATACAAGAATCAGGACATTTTCAAACTTGCTTATTATTAATCTAACTAATGAAAGCAATTTAATATCATGAGAATAGCCCTTTAATAATTTGCACCTTAACTTAGACTGAAAGTTGTGGCATTTTTTTTGCACAAATATACATTAAAAAGAATCCATCGCCTCTCTTGCACCAGCTTTTCTTAGAACTCTACATGAGAGGTTCCTGTTATTCTTCCTAGAAATATGTAATTAGTTTCACCTGTAGGAACCTTTAGGCATAAATTGTTACATGCCTTAGGACTTTCCCATTAATAAAGTCACCAAAAGATCTCTCAACATGCTTAAACACTAGAAATGTAATTGTCAATAAATATGTATTATTGGCCAGAAACCATCCAAGAACCACAAGTGGCGGACCACAAAGAGCCAATGCTAAAGGGATCGATAGAATCATATATTTTCTACATAAAAATATTGTATGCTTTTTCATTTTCCCTCTTGCACATTTTCCGTAAAGATCATCTGAACTGGGCCGAAGTGTAAAACCAGACAGTTCTTCGGTAATAGTGGTGCAGTTTCTGAAAAAGAACATATATAAATATGGGCAAGGTTTAAGGACACAATAAATAGATTGCACATAGATGTACTCATACTAAGACTACATTTTATGCACAGACTGTATATCCAAAGGAAGCTCTGAGTACAAGCCATCCTTTCCCTAAACAATTTAGCATCCAGCATCCAGATAGTCAGTGACTAATCACTCTGGATTCAATTTCAAAAAAATATTTTCTGTATCTGCATTACCAAAACGCATTACAAATTCATGCTTGAAACCTCGGTATTGCAGGTAGATAAAGAATGCAGGAACTTTGTATTAATCTGAGTCTGAAGTTAATACACCGTTTCTGTGTTTGATCATTTCCACACTGACACATTCATATATCTTCTGTTTTTTTTTCCTATTGAAATACGTATTGAAATTCTTTCTAACGTTTTACATCAGCAGTTTCCAGAAAGATACACTGGGAGCTAATAGGATTAATGGAAATGCATGGGCAAGATTTCAAGGCAACTTAAAAAATGTAAGTTAAAAATGAAGGGAGCCTTTGTTTTTTCACAAGCGGTTTGTAAAAATGCACAGCACAGAACTCAGACAACCAAAACCTTATAATATTTGTGCAATTATTCATTTAAATAGATATGTGGAACACATTACATACATAATACACTGTAGCTGATGTCATGCTATACGTTAAAGTGAGCAGTTATGTATCTAAATACTGCTTTCTAATTACATTATTTTATGTCTCAATGTATTTTATCTTTTTTTTCTAACTCAGAAGCAGTGGTAGAAAACTATGTTGTCAAAACCTTTAAAATATTGGGACAAATTGGTTCTGCCGCAACACATGAATTATGACACTTAAAAAATAGATTGATAGTCTTTAAAGTGTTCATTTGCCTAAATGGTTTTTTATGCAAATAAAATGTAATTAGTCTGTATGGAAATGTTCTGCTGATACGTTGCTGAATATTTTGTTGTGAATTGCTCCATTTTTACTTTCTTTAGGTGAATAGGTTTATGAGTGGAGAGTCTAATTACCTGTGCTCATCATGTTTATGGATGACTTGATACCCTGTAAGGAACTTTTCATTTATGGCAAGCGTTAACAGCAAGAAGAGACCTTGTAAGTTGGGAAGACTTTCATCACATAGTATATTAAAAATACATTGAGCAATAATGTTCTATGCTTCACTTCTGGACCCAGATACAATTCTGCCTCCATGTGGTGACTGAGCAGTGGTTGAACGACATGTGGATCTCTGCTGCATTGGTGGGATGGGGCTTAACCAGGTAACCATTTATACCAAAACGTTGGACAATTTGGATCCATTCCTTCCACTGTAAAAAGGTCTCACCACCTCTATGCCTCAAGGCCTCCTTTGACCAGGAATATATCATAATTAAATCTTCACCTAATTCTGGATTTAATTAATGTGAATTTAGTGGAATCCAAATAATATCCTCAATTCTCTGCCAATGTTGGACTGTCACCCCAAGCCAGAGCCACCAAGTGCTTATATGGTGAGCAATGTAAAGGTCACCATACCCATTAAATGGTTGTTCGCTGAATGATGCTTTGGCTGATGGTTTGTCCAACAGCCATCACAGCTGACTCTCCCATACTCTCCCATGTTCTTTGTGACTCACAAATTGTGAGAAAGCTGCAGACGACATGACAGCCGGTCGCTTATCTCTAGAACAATGTGTACATCAGTCTTGAAATCGAACATGCCAGATCAACATCTCTCCCTCCTGATGCCCCTATGCACATGAGACTGTTGGCCAAACCCATTGATATCAGCAGGTTTGTCCAACATTAACTCTTATGTGTAAGGAGGCCTTTAGTTTTCCTACCTAGTTGATTATCTTCTGGATTAATGGACTAGTGTTTGAATTTTTATTCTGGCAGCCTTCCATTGGGTGAAGATGATGGCCTCAAAGTTTGTTTTTCTCCTTCTACTTTCCAAAGCCATATGAATGGACAACACTTTTTTTAAGCGCATCATGTCACAGTAGAGATCTGAACATATATTACTAAGGGGTGTGCAGTCACGTATGTGCCAACTGTTGCTGCTTAATGGCTTCTTCAGGGGTTCCCGGCTTAAGCTATGTAGAAATGCTTAGTAAAAATGTTACTTGGTCTTAGTAAAGATGCTAGTTTAATGTTATTTGACTTATTACTTGCAGCTGATTTTGCCTTTGACTTCTTTTCTAACATCAGGTGTCAAAGTAATTGTGGAGCTAAACATGAAAGACCTGATATGGGTTGCACCATAATCACATGAAGGAATAAGTTAGGGGACACTTTTGATAATTTTGTCAGAAACACAACACATGCTCTTTACAATGTCATTAATGCTATATACAGTATATGTCAGACTGTAACCTGGCAGAATAGCTCTGGCCCTATAACTGCAAGATTGATTGATTCTTGCAGATAGCAACTAAAGTTTTTACCTCATTATGTTAGTCTATCTGATTCTGCCACGAAATCTGTATTCCCTTCAAGGCCACCAAACCTTTTAATTTTATAGGTTATTTCAGCTGTGTGGGTAAGATAGCACAGATTTACAGAGTAGTTTTACAGAATAGGTTAGTAGATGTATCGCTACATAAAAACGGGGTCGTGAGTGTGTGTGTGTGGTCGGGTTGCTGCTGCAGACACTTACAGGTTCTTATTTTTAATAATTTGTTTTTATTCAGTTCACCTGTGAAGACTGCATCTTTGCTAGTACAAATAACCATAGCACTAAAGAGTACCGATTGAAGCACTAAACAATATTGATTGGTTGCATGGTCAGGTGTATGGTGGTCAGGACTAGTGATGAGCGAATATGTTTGGAAAATGATCGCCAAACATAAATTCGGCATGAATATGGTACATTCGCATTCGTGATTGGCAACACGAGCATTTTTCTTAAAATCTGAAAAAGTCGGTAACATTCAGTAAAAGATAGAATAAAAGCTGGCAATTCATGCGTCAAGTCATTAAAATCACACTGACAGGTTAGAATACAATAGATAGAATAGATATATACACACAGAATACAGTATATATATATATCTATACAATATATAGATGTCAGTGACACGCACACACATATATATATGTACTGTATATATACTACAGTACATATAGATAGATAGAAGAAAAACCGGCAATTCAGCAGCCGGCTCTCCTTTGTTTCAAGTGACATCTCTCGAGTTGGAGCCATGATTCATGTCAGTCCACTTGGTGCAACAGCTCTCCAAGGTGTGTTCACTCCTTTTTAGATGAAGACTAACGAGGAGATCTAATTTGATGCAGGTGTTAGTTTTGGGAATGAAAATTTACAGGGTGATTCCATAATTTTTTTCGTCAAAATTGAGTGACTCCATAATTTTTCCCCTATGCTTGGTTAAAAAAAGTAACCATTGCTGACTACCACATTTTTTGTTCTTGATTTCTTTTAGTGTTTCTTAAAGCCAGAAAGTTGCCATTTGAATTGACTTTAGCTTTGTGCCATCTCTGTGATCTGCTTTTTTTCTACAAAATTAAACAACTGAATGATCATTCTTACATAATTTTTGCCAGGGGTTGTGGTAAATACATATAGAATAGGTAGATATACAGATGTCTGTGACAAATACAACTAGTACAGTGTGTGTGCAGCTTACTATACATGTATTTAATTAATAAAATATTATTTTTCTGAAAAAAATGGCATGGGCTCTCGCATAATTTTCGCAGCCAGCAGACGGAAAGCCAACGGCTGGGTCCCGTGTTTATAGCCTGGGAGGGGGGTAATACCCATGGAGCTCCCAGGCTATTAATATCAGCTCATAGCTGTATACTTAGCCTTTACTTGCTATTAAAATGGGGGGCCCTAAAAAAAGTGATGTATGGTCCCCCTATAATTAACAACCAGCAAAGGCTATGCAGACAGCTGCAGACTGATATTAATAGCCAAAGAATGGGTCATGGATATTACCCCACCAGGCTAAAAACATTAGTTTTCAGCCGCCCCAGAAAAAGCGCATCTCTAAGATGCGCCAATTTTGGCACTTAGCCTCGCTCTTCCCACTTGCCCTGTAGCGGTGGCAAGTGGGGTGATAGTTGGGGAGGTTGATGTCACCTTTGTATTGTCAGGTGACATCAAGCCCCGAGGTTAGTAATGGAGAGGCGTCAATAAAATGCCACCATTATTAACCTCAAATACTTATATTCCCCACTGTACCTGTATATGGTCTGAAAACATTAGCTGAAGCTGCCATCTCACATGCAGTAAGAGAATCAAGTTGTATGGCATTACATTATTGGGAACGTCTATGGATAAATTTTTGCTATCAGTATTCCTATACATTGTAGGAGTAGAAAATATGCACAATACATGTACTATATAGCATGCAATACCTATGTCTTTGGAAATCAACAATACAGGGTGAGGGAGTACTCTAAAAATATTTGTCCTACTCTACAGCTTCCATCTTAGTCACCTTATGAAATCCTCACTTCACAATGTACACTGAAGATGTTATCATACCCTTAGGAAACAGATTTCTCTTATGTGCTTACTTACTTATTTTTTCAGGCTTCGTTGCAGATTATGTACATGGATGTGAGATCAAATATTGGAACCGTTATGTAGAATGGGTAAAGTTGTTATGTGCCGTTAACTTGCATTTCCTTTAGGAATTAGGACTGGCTATCCTAGTGCATTTGGACAATAGCCACGTTTGCGATTTTCTTGTAGTCATTGGCTATTTAAGCTTAGAACCATCCTCTAGTTTTTGCCACCAAGAAGTTATGTTGTTAAAATATATATATTTTATCTAATTCCTCTCCTAGGTAGGGGTCCTGTAATTCTGGCATTCAGTGATATCTGCAAAACAAATGACGTACACAACAAACTTGCAATGTGTACTGTTCAGTATAGTTCCAGTGACTATAATGTAAAATAAGGACTATGGCTTTGTATATAATTCCTTCTTTTGCTTCATATTTGGAAACTTCGGGTTCACAGGCAAGGCATACGACAACTCATCTGAAATACCTGACATATCCGGCTTTCAGCGATCTGACCCATGCATCGGATGTGGGGTTTACCAGGATTCCTACCAAAGAAGACAGAGACCTAGTAGATTGTTCATATATTAATGGTAATATGGCACTGTTGCCATTTGGTAACCTCACTCCCAATGACCTACATATGACCCCATTAACTTTCACAGGAAACCAATCGTTCCGTTCAAAAAGGAACTGATGCCACTATTTCTAATTTCACACCTTCAACTCATTAACATTTTCCATGTTTCTAAAGAAGAAGCCTAAGGTGACATTCAACCTTCCTCAAGTCATATTTGAAGCTAGTGTGATAAAGATTTATAATTTATTTTATTTTTTTTAAGCTCTAGAACAAGGATCTCTGAAATATACTGTTACCTTTTGAAGGCTCTGATTTCATACTATGATAAAATGCATGGCTGCATAGCGTTCCATCTAATTCTCATTGATGACTTCTCTTACCGTGGCTTCATCCCATCTACAGCATATAATCATGGAAAACAAACTGAGTTTCAAATTAGTGACTAATTATAACTTATTATTGACTTTCTGTACCTTCCTTCTATACATGAACTCTTCTTATACTAAGTAAGATCTAAACTAAGAGTTTATCCATGAAAATAAACAGAGAATAAATACTTGTTACTTAGGCATCTTAGAGCATGGATGCACCTATACGGAGCACAGAGGTAGCAGGTGTGCTGACTCTTGGTGCTTGAAGAGGCAATGACAAATACTATTTAGGAAGCCATATTTACATTTGGATCTAGGATCTTCAAGTTATGAGAGATTTTGCCACTTTTTTTTATTCATAATGTGTTTTATTTAGGGTTATCAAAGCTACAGCTAACAGAGCAAAAATACATCACTATTATATCTATCCCGAGAAACAATATTTTCCTAAAGATACAGGGGTAATTTTTAACTAATAATGTTTAACTTCTATATAGCCAGCTTACTTAAAGCGTGGCTGTAGTGAGAAGACAAGGTTTTATTCTTCCTGTAGCAGCTCACTTTTGGTCGGTCATTGGGGTGGTGCAAGAAGTAGTTACAGTCAGTGCTTGCTGCGTAGTGAGAGCCCTGTAATCTCTGCCCTGCGCTTTGATTGGCATATTCACAACTCCCTGCACTGGCTGGAAAAGAGCAGCTACCAGGAAAATAAAACTTCATTTTCTCCCTGTAGCCACACTTTCAGTAAGCTAGCTTCATGGGGATTGAAGCACTACATCTGAAGGTAAATAGCATTTATAACGCTGACAAGTTTCATCTAACACCTTAGAAACTGAGCAAATTCTCTTTTTTGCACTTTTGTTTTTTTCCTCCTCTTCATCCAAGAGCCATCACATTCTTATTTCTGCCCCCATGTACCCATACGAGGGATTATTTTTTGCGGGACTAGTTGTACTTTTGAATGGCACCATTAATTTTACTACTGTATATCATGTACTAGAGAACAGGGCAACATTTCTAAGTGGTTATAAGTTATAAACCAAGCACTCAACCTTAGGATATTCAGAAGAATATTTATTGTAGTACGTAAAAAAAGTTTCGGTCAAATTTTGACCTTCTTCAGTTACGTACTGTACCAAATACGTGGTAATAGGTAATAAACCTATTGTGAAGATTCATGTGCTCTTAAAGGTAATCTGTCACCCCTTTTTTGAGATATCATATAATGATATCATTCAATTGCGTGTCACATAAGGATTCTCTTAGTACTTTTGCTTCCCCCTGACGCTGCACCTTTCATGCATAAATACCTTTTTTATATCGGTTCAGATGTATGTAAACTGCCACGGACCGGTCCGATGGGCGGGGTTTATTCAACTGCTCCCCCCCTCCCTGTCTTGCTCTACACAAGAAGAAATGCACAGAGCAAGAAAGGGAGGGGGGGAGCAGGTGAATAAGCCCCGCCCAGCGGACCGGACAGCGGCAGTTTACATACATCTGAACCGATATAAACAAGGCATTTATGCATGAAAGGTGCGTTGTCAGGGGGAAGCAAAAGTACTAAGAGAATCCTTACCTGACACACAATTGAATGAAATCATTATATGATATCTCAAAAAAGTGGTGACAGATTCCCTTTAATTGGGGTGGTCCATCCCACTGCCTGTGTAGTATGCTTATAGAAGCCAGTAGATGAGGCAAAATATTGCGCGTATGCTGTTCACTGGGGAGATCCATCTCACAGCCTTGTGTTAAGGCCCCGTCACACTAAACGATGTCCCAGTGATCCCACCAACGATCCGACATGATGGGATCGCTGGGACATCGTTAGGCTGATCGCTGGTGAGCTGTCACATAGACAGCCCCAGCGATCAGGACCAGCGACGCTGGACGCTGGTTTCTAATGTAAACGTCGGGTATCCAGGAGCCGCGCGACTCCTGGATACCCGCTGTTTACCTTGGAAACCGGCGTACACGCTGGTTTCCAAGGTAAACAGCGGGTATCCAGGAGCCATGGCTTCTGGATACCCAACGTTTACATTAGCAACCAGCGTCACTGATCGCTGGTCTCTCGCTGTCACATGCAGCAATGCGCGCTGGGCAGCGGGAGACCAGCGATCGAGAAACGGCCCAGGCCGCTTGAGCACGATCAGCGATAACCAGCAGGGGGGCCGGTCGCTGATCCCCATCACACACAGTGATCTCACTGGCGAGATCGCTGATGTGTCACAAAATCAGCGATCTCGCTAGCGAGATCGCTTAGTGTGATGAGGCCTTTAGCCAGTAGATGGGGCAAGACGTGCCTCCAGACACAGTATCCACTGCATGTCTCTGAATATCCTAAAGTTGAGTGCTAGGTTTATAACTTATAACTGGTTTGGGAACGTAACCTTTAGCACCACTACTTAAGTTGAGCTCACGGTGTTTTTCCTTCTAAAATTTCTAAGTGATGAAAAAATTGTGAGACAAACAACGCAATTCTGCATTGGTTTTTCGATTTTGTTTTCATGGCATTTGTTCTGCAGTAAAATTCACCTGGAAATATAATTCTCCGTGTCAGTACGATTGCGACGATATCTTTATTTTAAATGAAGGAAAGGAGATTTGATTTGAACTTATGCTCAGTTTTTTACTTTTCACTTTATTTTTTAGTCCCCCCAGCTATCATCAGATCCTTTATACTACAGTATTGTCCATATACTGTATTTAGGAGTGAAAAATGTTCACAATTGGATTTCTTGGTGGCATCTAAAGGTACTGTCACACTTAGCGATGTACCAGCGATCCCGACCAGCGATATGACGCGGTCAGGATCGCTGGTACATCACTAAGTGGTCGCTAGTGAGCTGCCACACAGGCAGATCTCAGCGATGTTGCTGGTGAGGACGGGGGTCGCTATTTACCTGTCACACCAGGCGATCCTGCGTCCTCCCGCCCGGCTCCACGCTTCGCTCGTCGTCACAGCAGGAAGCGCCGCAGGAAGCAGACGACAAGAAACAGTCCTGAACGTTCTCGCGCGATCAGCGATAACCAGCGGGGGAGCGGGTCGGAGGTAAGTATCACACATAGCGATATCGCTAGCAATATCGCTATAACGTCACTAGTTATAGCGATATTGCTAGCGATATCTCTTAGTGTGACATGCCCTTAACAATGTATCAGCAATTGCATTGTCTTTGCTTGTTTTTTTTTTTTCAGATCAGAAGACCTGTGTGGGTCATATTCTCTCATTTTACAGTTGTACCTCATCCTATAATATCTATATAACACTCCATTTGTCTTGGCTCCATCTGCAGAAAGAACAAATCTATTCAATGGCTACCGTAAACACATATGACCAGTTATTAAGGGGTTAACACAGTTTGCATTAGCGAATATGAGCGTTACATGTGCTCAGTTACTTGAGACGACATGTTTATATTAAAGTACAAAACCCCTTTAAAGAAGCTAAACTCAATTATAAAAGATAACACTGTCTGCCCTCAGCAGCTCATCCAGGCAGCACAATGTCAGCGTCCTCCTGAATTTCCTTCATCTCTGCACAGTGAGTTTTTTCAGATGTAATATATTAGATGGGATCACAGAGATAACCTATCTCTTAATGGGACCAACACTATCTCATATTGACCAAGCTCCAGTAAATTTACAGAAAAAAGGGCACTTTTTAATGTCACAGTTGATCCTTTATACTTAGAACATTGGTCTTGTTGTAACCACTATATTATATACCGAGCAGCTAAATGATAACTGTTGAAATCGAGACTCATTTTTAATAGAAAACTAATAAACATTAACAATCTTACTATGTGTTACTGTGTAGAGTATTTGAAAATTGACATTTCCGTATTTCTGCTTCAGTATAGGACAAGATATATGAAAGTAACTCAAGTGTATGGACCTCTGCATGATGGACACCAGTGGTGCCAGACAGATCGAGTTGGCTAGAAGGGTGGCTCGGTAGTGGACACTGTTGCTTTGCTCTGCTGGGGTCTTAAGTAAAGTGCTATGGAGTATGTTGGTGCTATATTAGCAACCAGCTGAAATCTGTCATTATGTCCGCATTTTGCCATATAAATTAGTGCACTATTGTGATGGAACCCAACTTTAAACTCATTTATACATTATTTTGCTTACTACACAACAAAGGGAAGGGGGACCATAAATACAACTGTTCTACTGTACGGGGTCCAGTATGGGCCCTTAAAACCAGCCACTTGCTGTCTAGGGTAAATCCCCCCATACACCTTAGATAGAACCATCATTCAGCCGGCAGCTATGTTGCCTTTCTCTTCTGTATATAGGATCGCTTGCTCTATCGAGCACTACTTTGTTTTCTATCAGAGAGCCGCTGCCAGACTCCTCAGATGGTGGCTTTTCTAAGGGAGAATAAAGGGACTGACTGTCCAAAACTGAACATGCCGAATTCTTATCTCCCCCAACATTATTTGTCAGATGCTTCCATGTACATTAGACTGGCAGTTGAACCGGTATGTAAGGTTTGCAAGGGCCAAGTGTTCTAGCACAACATCAAACACCAATGTGATGGGTTCCTCTGGGGGAGTAGGGTGTGTGTGTGTGTGTGTGTGTGTGTGTGTGTGTGTGTGTGTGTGTGTGTGTGTATGTGTGTGTTGTTGTTCAAGTCAGATGTTTTCCCCTCAGATGATTAAGGAAACCCAAATGTAAAGCAATAGCAAGGGAGGATTTAGTCCATTTTATAAAAATGTAAATTAACTTTACTGATGGAACTGGTGGAACATACAGTGGGGCAAAAAAGTATTTAGTCAGTCAGCAATAGTGCAAGTTCCACCACTTAAAAAGATGAGAGGCGTCTGTAATTTACATCATAGGTAGACCTCAACTATGGGAGACAAACTGAGAAAAAAAATCCAGAAAATCACATTGTCTGTTTTTGTTTCATTTTATTTGCATATTATGGTGGAAAATAAGTATTTGGTCAGAAACAAGCAATCAAGATTTCTGGCTCTCACAGACCTGTAACTTCTTCTTTAAGAGTCTCCTCTTTCCTCCACTCATTACCTGTAGTAATGGCACCTGTTTAAACTTGTTATCAGTATAAAAAGACACCTGTGCACACCCTCAAACAGTCTGACTCCAAACTCCACTATGGTGAAGACCAAAGAGCTGTCAAAGGACACCAGAAACAAAATTGTAGCCCTGCACCAGGCTGGGAAGACTGAATCTGCAATAGCCAACCAGCTTGGAGTGAAGAAATCAACTGTGGGAGCAATAATTAGAAAATGGAAGACATACAAGACCACTGATAATCTCCCTCGATCTGGTGCTCCACGCAAAATCCCACCCCGTGGGGTCAGAATGATCACAAGAACGGTGAGCAAAAATCCCAGAACCACGCAGGGGGACCTAGTGAATGAACTGCAGAGAGCTGGGACCAATGTAACAAGGCCTACCATAATTAACACACTACGCCACCATGGACTCAGATCCTGCAGTGCCAGACGTGTCCCACTGCTTAAGCCTGTACATGTCTGGGCCCGTCTGAAGTTTGCTAGAGAGCATTTGGATGATCCAGAAGAGTTTTGGGAGAATGTCCTATGGTCTGATGAAACCAAACTGGAACTGTTTGGTAGAAACACAACTTGTCGTGTTTGGAGGAAAAAGAATACTGAGTTGCATCCATCAAACACCATACCTACTGTAAAGCATGGTGGTGGAAACATTATGCTTTGGGGCTGTTTCTCTGCAAAGGGGCCAGGACGACTGATCCGGGTACATGAAAGAATGAATGGGGCCATGTATCGTGAGATTTTGAGTGCAAACCTCCTTCCATCAGCAAGGGCATTGAAGATGAAACGTGGCTGGGTCTTTCAGCATGACAATGATCCAAAGCACACCGCCAGGGCAACGAAGGAGTGGCTTCGTAAGAAGCATTTCAAGGTCCTGGAGTGGCCTAGCCAGTCTCCAGATCTCAACCCTATAGAAAACCTTTGGAGGGAGTTGAAAGTCCGTGTTGCCAACCGAAAAGCCAAAAACATCACTGCTCTAGAGGAGATCTGCATGGAGGAATGGGCCAACATACCAACAACAGTGTGTGGCAACCTTGTGAAGACTTACAGAAAACGTTTGACCTCTGTCATTGCCAACAAAGGATATATCACAAAGTATTGAGATGAAATTTTGTTTCTGACCAAATACTTATTTTCCACCATAATATGCAAATAAAATGAAACAAAAACAGACAATGTGATTTTCTGGATTTTTTTTTCTCAGTTTGTCTCCCATAGTTGAGGTCTACCTATGATGTAAATTACAGACGCCTCTCATCTTTTTAAGTGGTGGAACTTGCACTATTGCTGACTGACTAAATACTTTTTTGCCCCACTGTATATATAGTAGATTGCAGGTACAGAGCTTGGTTTTCACATGTGTTTTACACAGAGACATGTCAATTTCATGCTTCGGTTTATTATTTGCAAACAAAATTTCACCAATGCTTGACTTGACTATTCAGTTCTTTCTACCTGATTGTCATTGACTATATACCACTTCAATGAGCTACCTGTGTCATAGGCTGGCAGGTCAAAGATTTCTTCACTGAGATTCCCAGGTCCGGCCTACTCGTTGCTTCTTCAGCCCCACTTCACCTGTGCTGTCTCAGGTTTACCAACAACCCACAGCTATATTTCCTTGGGCTCCAGGCCATACCCACTGAGCTCTCCTTCCTGGTCTGTTCCGCTTCCCAGGATTCAGAATGTTCTGGCCATATTAAGACTGACTGCCATTTTATACAGTACAGTTACAGGGCTTTCTACCTCATAAAATCTCTTTCTTGCACACGCACATATACAGCCTAGTGTGTCTCACTCCATGTGATTGGCTCCACTCTACTTCAGTACTAACTGCTAGCCTGTATTCAGTAAGTAACTCTCTTCTTACTGCCAAATGCTCCTCCCTTCTGCAGCGCTCGCTGCTAACTCTTCTGTGCCCTACATCTATACTGTTACTTCTACTTTTGTGGTAGGGGCCGGGCTTGGGGGGTGGACCACTGCTTACCAGACGAGGCACAGACGAGACAGAGACAGTATTCAGGTGTAACAGTTCTAGGTTTATTTCGTCGTCCTCTTGGCGACCACTGCCACGTACCGCAGCCGCCTGTACAATTCTCCTTTTCCAGGCACGGGTACCTTTTCACCTGTCTTTTAGTCGTGTTGGCGTCCCTCGCGGATCTTACACTGGGGCCGTCCTAGACGCATCTACCGCCAGCGCTTCACCTGCCCGAGGTCGCCGTCCAGTCGGTACTCCCGGGGCCTCACTTGTCCTGCGGTACGTCACCTCGCCTGTCCTGCGGTGCGTCGTGTCAGAGCCACCCCCCTGACTGTCCTCTCTGTCCGTCCCCTGGCCGAGCTTTCTCCGTTCTCTGTCCTCTGTCTTCTTCTACTAAGCTCCTCCCGGGACTGAACACTCTGGAACCCCAACCAATCCTACTTATCCCCTCTCTCACCGGGAATTCCCCTCCTGGGTTCCTATCTCCCCGCCCCCCATGGCTGTGCGTTTCTCGAGCCACAAGCTGTTGTTAAGTCCAAAACTACTCTCCCCTGCCATCTTGTGGTCATTTCTCAGTACTACACCCTCATATCCTGCCTTTCCTAGCTGTCACCCTTCTATCCTGTCAATCTCCGTCTCTTGTGCACAAACCGTCCCCTCCTACTACCAGTCACGTCTGTCCGTCAAGTCACCTTCCCCACACTTTCTCAGCCCTAGTGCACAAAGCGGCATTAATCACATATTAAACAATTGCATCAAATATCAGCATATGAAAAATATGTAACACATATCAGCACTATAAGGTCATCAGGAGGGTGTTTCTTCTCTTTTCCACACATATCAATATTGGCGGGTTTGGTTGGTATTATTCTAATGTGTAGTCTTAAAGAAATAAGTAAGAGACTGAGATTTTGAGTTTTAAGTTGGGATATAGGGAAGGAGTAAATCGTATTAAGGCTACAGACTGTTGTGAAAGTTGTGTGCAGCTTCTTTAGGAACATCAAGCAAACTATCTGGAATACAAGATTATAGCATATAGATTTCTGCTGTTGCTTTAGTCCATTCACCACAATAGAGCAGTTATGAACAAACAAGATAAATCCTTAAATCTCAAGTCTGAAGCTAACAAAGTATTAATACCTTGAGCTATAACATAAAGCTGGAATAAATATCCAACAGAGTGATGGCAGTCACTCACTGTGCACCAAACTGGGCTCCCCAGAGTTTTCGTCCAAATGCAGCCACGTTAAAGGCCCCTTTACATTTAGCGATGCACCAGCGATCCGACCCGGTCGCTAGTGAGTTGTCACACAGGCAGACCTCACAGCGATGCAGTAGCGACGCAGCGCACGATACTCACCTTTCACACACAGCGATCCTGACGTCCTCCCGCCCGCCTCCACGCGTCACCCAGCAGGAAGCGCTCGACGAGAAATGGAGCCGGACATTCTCGCGCGATCAGCGATGGACAGCAGGGGAGCCGGTCGGAGGTAAGTATCACACATAGCGATATCGCTAGCGATATCGCTATAACGTCACAAAATCGGTGACGTTATAGCGATATCGCTAGCAATATCGCTATGTGTAAAACACCCTTAACTCTTTAGTATGAGGCTCTACTCCCACCATTCAAAGTCTCTGGTATCCTGCGGATTCATGCAGCCTGTCTGGTTAGTAAGACTTATATAATGTAGAACCACCAGATAATATGCATACAAAAGTAGTGTTTTTTTCCGCTATACTCATGAAAATACATAAAAAAGTGCCTTCAATAAAAACAATCAATAACAAGCATAGATGGCCAACTTATAGCAATGCCAATCACTTTGCCCGATCCAGGGTTTCGCACTAAATAACGGCTTCTTCCGGTGCATGATCAGTGTTTGGATAGGAATTTATTCATATACCCACAACATTAGTGGCTAATGTTAACATTTCTCCTTGCAGAGTGTGACATATCAAGTCTCAATACTCCTCTGGGAAATATGGAAATTGTCTCTTCAGAGAGGATGAGGGCTAGAACTCTAGTGCCACCTATAGAAAGTAGAAATCCTAGATGTCAATATCGACTCTCCAATGTGCCTTGTTACACGACTTAGGATAAAAGCCAAAAATTAAAATCTCATTTGGCAGACACTGTATTTCAGGATACTGCCTCTCATCAGGCATCAGACACCTCTCACCTAGCCAAACCAGATCTCACACTTTGCACTGATGAGGGGCTGTACCCCGAAACACAGTGTCTTCAAATTGAGATTTTAATTTTTGGCTTTGATCCTAAGTCATGTGACAAGGCTCGTTAAAGGGTCAATATTGACTTTTTGGGTTGCTACTTCCTATAGGTGGCACCAGAAGTCTAGTTCTCTTCCTCCCTGAAGATACAATTTGGCTAATGTTAGTAACAAACATCCAGAAAATAACTGTCATAAACATAAAATACATACTGTACATAAAACTGCATTTAGACCTGCAAATTTTCCAAAACAATGGCAATTAATCAATATTACATAAGCATGTATATCAGAATAAAACTGCATAATCTGAACACATTGCTTATTTGGTGGATCAGTGGTGTATATGTATGCAATGTGTCGGTGTGTGTGTGTGCACAATCTCAGTGGAAAGCAGGACAATGTGGGCACACCTCCAACATAAACACATATTTTTGCTACTATTATAATTAAAATTAACATTCTACACAAAAAACAACAGAATTAGAAGAAAAAAACAGTATGGAGCAATATACAGATCGAATTTCAGATTTTCATTGAACACCTTCATGGCCAAAGTGGTATACTTACACATCAAGCAGATGTAAAGCCACGCAGTGTGAACACACTTAAATAACCACTAATAGCATCAATATAAATATCTCGAAAAAACTAAAACTAAACACTCCAAGTTTTCATTATTTGCACATAACACACATAAATAAATATAATACCATATAAACATTTTTTTTTAGAAGAAAAATGACACAACAAAAGTTGGGTCCACCAGAGCATGTTCCACTTGAAGATTTGAGTAAAGGACTCAGCTATCTAAGACCGTTTCATACACAATGAAAAGAGCGGCAGCTTGAAACCTACCATACCATTTATTCCCAATCCAAAATCTTTTTAGTGAGTAGTAAAGGTCTAATCTTTGGGGTCTATTCCACCAGCAATCAGATGTTTACTGCCTATCCAGTGGATATGTGATGTCATCTGTGGAACAACATTAGTCATTTGCCAAATCCTGCGGCATTGACCTTGTTAAGCAGGTTTTTACTTTATAATAATAGTAATTGATCAGTGTGAATGTAGGAAGATATCATGGTGAAACTATAACTAAACATGTTTTAAAATTGATCAGTCATGGGGCCATTAAAAATATTTTTCCCAACCCATGATGATTATTGTTGCTTTATGTACACAGCCCGTTAGATTAATAGCTGAGCAAGTCTGATACTCCTCTCTCCTGTCCAGGAGTAAGCATCAGCTTTAACAATTCAACTATATGAAAAGTGCAAATTGTCTCTTCAGAGAGGGAGAGGACTAGAACTCTAGTGACAACTATAGAAAGTAGCAATCCTAAAAGCCAATGTCGACCCTTGAACAAGCCTTGTCATGTGACTTAGGATAAAAGCCCAAATCAGAATCTCAGTTTACTGACACTGTGTTTTGGGGTGCTGCCCCTCGTCAGTGCAAAGTGTGAGATCTGGTTTGGCTGTGTGAGATGCGTCTGACCGGGATCCAAGAATAGCTATTGACCAAACAGCTATTCTTCATGACCCTCATACACACACACACACTTGGTTTGGCCTCCCTCAGGAGAAAAACTTTTAATATATAAAAAGTTTTATCATTTAATATGTATACTGCTTTTGGCCAACATCAACTAATGGTTTAGAATTGGGAAGCTCCGACATACATAAAATAGGCTAGCCTTGCCAAAACAGGAGAGTTTGCTAAACCTTGCTATAATTTGTATGGGAGCCAAAAATGAGAGGAGAGGAGGACACTGTCAGATAGACCATATCTAACAGCAGCAGGTCTCCTGTACCACTAATTGGGCAAGTTGAAATCCAAGTTTAGCAGACTTCCCTCCAATGAGTGTGGCCACCGGAGAATACTCTTCACTAAAAACATGTCTACATTCATGACTTAATATGTATAGAAGAAAAAAATTGAAAAAATGGTATAGAATAAAACATTTAGGGTGAAAGCAATGCCTGAATATATAGCAAAGATTCACAGGCCTTTGTACTAATTGAGGGACTTGCCATATATCATCTCAGATAAAGACTACAGCCCTTGTGCAGTAAATGCTGATGTTTAGAACATCCTGATAGTGTTTTGTTAACAAGAAGATAACAGACAAGCAAGATACGTTTGTTTAGCTGCCTATAGATAACCTGAATAGCGTCTTTGTTACGTTTTCCTGACTGATGGTTGCAAATAAGAGATAAATAAAAGCGCAGAATAAGGTGGTTTTACACACCGAGATAATTCATATGATTCTGCGTCTCAAATGCTCATTTAACAATTGAAAAGGTGAACGACAAGTATTTACACGTACCCGTTATTTGATGTCGTAGGTAAAGGGAAATCTAAATCTAGGAGATATTTAATGCCCACACCGGAGTACTTTGTCTAGAACACCAAACATTTGCATCCAAACATTTTACAATTGTTTAGCACTGCAGAAGATTAGAGATCATGATTTGAAAAATCCAAACCAGTTGCATGGGGACAACCAGCCATGCTTGAGAACGGTGATAATTATTCATCATTAAAGGGGGCTTCACACATAGCGATATCGCTAGCAATATCGCTAAAGCGTCATCGATTTTGTGACGCAGCAGCGATATTGCTAGCGATATCGCTAAATGTGACACTTACCTCCGACCGGCTCCCCTGCTGGTTATAGCTGATCGCGAGAGAACGTCCTGGGCCGTTTCTCGTCAGCGGCTTCCTGCTGGCACCGACGAGCGACGCGTGGATGCGGGTGGAAGGACGTCTTCATCGCCGCGTCTGCCTGGTAAGTAACGATCGCCGACCGCTGCTGCATCACTGGTGAGATCAGCCTGTTTGGCAGCTCACTAGCGACCATTTAGCAATGCACCAGCGATCCTGACCGGGTCGTATCGTTGTCGGGATCGCTGGTGCATCGCTAAATGTAACAGGACCCTAAGGCTCTACTAGGGAAATATTTACCAAGGACCTCAATGATTTATGTTATGTGCTGGCTCCACTGGGGTACTATGACTGTGTTCTCCTAAATTCTTGAGTTTCCTTATTTATCAGGTATTAAAGAAAGTTAAATACTTATTTTGGTTAAATAAAAGTGGCACGAAAAAAATTAACCTGCTTCTTTAACATTGAAGTATCATCGCTTTAAAATTTTTTCAGCACAAAAAAAAATTGCTCAAAAACCATCAACATGTAGACCTTTTTTTTAGTTAACTGGGCATGTTATTTATCTGGGGTTGGGAAAATGAATAAGACCCAAAAAAATTCCGGACCACTAATTTCTGTTTCCTATCCTACCAATTGTCTGCCAAGGTTCAGTGATGGTCGATGAAACTATAACACACTAATATTAGTAAGATCAAAAACGTTCATGTCTATGGTCAGATTTACAGGTATCTACAGTGGGGGAAATAAGAATTTGATCCCTTGCTGATTTTGTAAGTTTGCCAACTGACAAAGACATGACCAATCTATAATTTTAAGGGTAGGTTAATTTTAACATTGTGAGATTAAAATCCAGAAAATCACATTGTATAGATTGTATAAATTTATTTGCATTTTGCAGTGAGAAATGTATTTGATCCCTCTGGTAAACAGAACTTAATACTTGTTGGTAAAACCCTTGTTGGCAAGCATAGCAGTCAGACGTTTTTTGTAGTTGATGATGAGGTTTGCGCACATGTCAGGAGGAATTTTGGTCCACGCCTCTTTGCAGATCATCTCTAAATCATTAAGATTTTGAGGCTGTCGCTTGGCAACTCGGAGCTTCAACTCCCTCTATACGTTTTCTATGGGATTAAGGTCTGGAGACTGGCAAGGTCACTCCGTGAACTTAATATGTTTCTTTTTGAGCCACTCCTTTGCTGACTTTACTGTATGTTTTGGGTCATTGTCTTGTTGGAAGACCGAGACACGACCCATTTTTAATGTCCTGGTGGAGAGAAGGAGGTTGTCACTCAGGATTTTATGGTACATGGCTCCATCCATTTTTCTATTGATGTGGTAAAGTAGTCCTGTGCCCTTAGCAGAGCCCCAAAACATAATATTTCCACCTCCATGCTTGACAGTGGGGACGGTGTTCTTTGGGTCATAGGCAGCATTTCTCTTCCTCAAAACATGCTGAGTTGAGTTAATGCCAAAGAGCTCAATTTTTGTCTCATCTGACCACATCACCTTCTTCCAATCACTCACAGAATCATCCAGGTGTTAATTGGCAAACTTCAGATGGGCCTGCACATGTGCCTTCTTGAGCATGGAGACTTTGTGGGCACTGCAGGATTTTAAACCTTTACAGTGTAATGTGTTACCAATGGTTTTCTTGGTGCCTGTAGTCCCAGCTAACTTGAGATCATTAACAAGTTCCCCCTGTGTAGTTTTAGGCTGATCTCACACCTTCCTCATGATCAATGATAACCCACGAGGAGAGATTTTGCATGGTGCCCCAGATTAATGTTGATTGACAGTCATTTTGCATTTCTTCCATTTTCTTACTATTGCACCAACAGTTTTCTCCTTCTCACCCAGTTTCTTACGTATGGTTTTGTAGCCCGTTCCAGATTTGTGCAGGTTTATGATCTTGTCCCTGACATACTTATAAAGCTCTTTGGTCTTGTCCATGTTGTAGAGGTTAGAGTCTGACTCATTAATTGAGTCTGTAGACTGGAGTCTTTAATAAAGGTGACTATGTAAGACAGCTGTCTTTAATGCAGATAATGAGTTGATTAAGAGCGTCTATCTGGTCTGTAGGAGACAGAACTCTTAATGGCTGGTAGGGGATGAAATACTTATTTCTCACTGCAAAATGCAAATAAAGTTATATAATTTACAATGTGATTTTCTGGATTTTATTTTTGATATTCCGTTTCTCAGTGTTAAAATTAACCTACCCACAGACTGTTCATGTCTTTGTCAGTGGGAAAACTTACAAAATCTGCAAGGGATCAAATACGGTACTTATTTCCCCCCACTGTATATAGTAACAAAGGAATTGCACTAAAAGCATAGCTCGGCTCATGAACAAAACAGTACATGTCGCGTAGACCTTCTAAAACAAAGGCTTGAAACGACTGATTTTCATATCTAAAGGATTTTGGTAGAATGTCTTCTGTCCATCACAAACAGATCATAACCCTGTACTTACAAAGATTCACAGCGAACAAATTATTCCATCACTGCATTTCGCCCTGGACACTGAAACCAATTCAATATATTTTTTTTTTTACTATCCACTGATGTGAAAAGCTGACAAAGGGTAAGATATCCACTTCCACAATTGTAACAAAGATCTGGGTTCTTATCAAGCATATTGTATAATTGAGGAGACACCGCCATTTTTGGATGGAAATCTGCAATCTTCTGAAGGGTGGAGCAATAAAATCTATTAGTATTGAATAGCAGGTGCAGCTTGCTGTCGCTGATCTGCTGTCATTATCAATTGGGTTGGTGAGGTTTCTATGTCACTGTTCATTTTATCCCTCTGTTTGGTGAGTGGATCTTTTGTTTAATTGTCCCATTGAGCACGGCACAAAGGTGGTTTAGTTTATACAGTAATGCACTATGTGTTATCTCTGGAGGAGCCAGACAAGGCAAAGTATAACTTAAGCAGTCAATGGAACCAGGAGGAGACACACGATTGCCTGTCTCCTCTCAACTGACATTAGTGTAAGAATTCCAGATGGCTAACATGTAGGGTGGATGAAAATATTAGGAGGGTTATATCAGACTATCCTCAGAGATAATGCATTTTTGTATTATGGATTAGCCATAATAGCTGTTATGATTCTGTAAAGTCCGGACTTGCGTTACAGTGTGAGAATGTCGTAATTTCACCATACAAGCATGCAAATGGTTCATTGATAAGATTGATCACAGTTTGCCGTAGAGCGTTACAGGCTTTGTTCACACGTACATCGCTTTCTGGGTTCGTTTTTTCTAGCAGAAAAGAAGCTTTAATAAATCTCATGTACACACAGCTTTTTTTCCTGCATGAATTTGAGCACTACAGTGTTTTTAAAATCTACAATATGTCAATTCTTCATCCTTCTTACAGCCTTTCAGCGAGTCAGCACACTGGAGACACTGAGACAGGAACAGCAGCAAATCCATGTGCACAAGTTTTTGCAAACTTGGTCAAAAACTCCAAGAAACGTCTGACCTTTGCAATTGCAAACAAAGGTTTCTGTATCAAATATTAAGTCCTGTTTTCCTATTGTAGCAAATACTTATTTCATGCAATAAAATGCAGATAATACAATGATATTTTCTGTATTTTATTTTTAGATTCTGTCTTTCACAGTTGAACTCTACCTAGGATTAAAATTGCAGACCTCTCCATTCTTTGCAGGTGGAAAAACTTGCAAAATTGGCAGTGTATCAAACACTTATTTTCCCCACTGTATGTATGTCTCCAACTAACAGTAGCTGTGGAGCGTACCTACGATGATTCTAGATGCCTCGTCACAGCCGGAGGACTAAATAAGCCTAAAGCAAGAAAAGGGGAAATCTAAACTGCCCCAGAGCAGACCCCAAAGGAATAGACAGCCCCCACACATGTATTGACGTGAGACAAGATGAAAGCACGAACACAGGTAGGAAAATAGGCTGAGCAAACGATGGGGCCCACACTAACTAGAAAGGACAGGAAAGGAAAGATACTGTCTGCAATCACACTAAAAAACCCTGCAAAAATGTCCAACACTTCTGATAGCAAAAAAAAACCCTGAAGTCACTAGACTTCTCCCACTATATCAGCACTCTGGCATATTCTGAGAACAGAGCAAAAAGAGGCCAATCTATTAAGGGACAAAAAGCAAACTGGCACTTACAGTGACATAAGAATGGAAATTCAGCACAGCCCCAGCCGGGGCTGGCTGACCACACAAAAAACTGAATAGACCAAACCAAATCAAATGTGAACATTAGCAGAGAACACTTAGCTTGAGAAGGCAGGAACTGAACTGGAAACTAAGACCTCAGGAGGCAGGAAAAAATCATCAGCATGTGAATAGGGAGTCGGCTGTCTTAAATCCAGTCTGAGACTCCAGATGTCCAATCCTCATCCTTATTATCAGGTGGCAGGTCTCTGTTAATTAGATCAGCTTCATTACCTCCTGCCACCACCAGAGGGAGCCCGGAAAGAGAACTCACAACTCCTCTGTCAGCACAACCAGCTCCCTCACCAGAAACCAGAGGCAGACCAGAAAATGAGTTCACAACAGATGGGGCCATGTATACCAGAATTGGAATATGGAACCAAGTATACCAGGATTGGGATGGGCAACCATGTATAACCAAGAAAAGGATGATTGGACCATATAAAACAGGTTGAGGATGGGGGTTCATGTATGCCATGATTGGGAAGGGGAGCTATGTATACCAGGAAGGGGATGAGGGGACCATTTATATCAGGTTGGGGATGGGGGCCATGTATATCAGGATGGAAATGGGGGCCATGTATACCAGGATGGGTATGGAGGATATGTATACCTGATGGGGGCATATATATCAGAATGGGGGGCATATATACCAGGATAGGGGATATTATCCCTATAGCAATGTAAGCAGCAGCTTCCCCAATAACAGTGTGTCATGACTAGAGATGAGAAGCAATGGGATGAAACTGAATGGGAGGAGACACAGATTAGATATTAGAAAAAACTTTTTGACAGGGTGATCAATGAGTGGAACAGGCTGCCACGAGAGGTGGTGCGTTCTCCTTCCATGGAAGTCTTCAAACAGAGGCTGGACAGATATCTGTCTGGGATGATTTATTTATTGAATCCTGCTTTGAGCAGGGAGTTGGACCAGATGACCCAGGAGGTCCCTTCCAACTCTACCATTCTATGATTTTGTGAGTGAATGTTTTAATGTTTGGTTCGGATTAAGATAGCCAAATTTGAAATATTTGTCAATTTATTAGTCAAATATTCGCCGAACATAGCCGAAGGCCATTCAAGTCAATGGGAGGCAAAAACAAACGCATGCACACCTTCTAATGCCCCAAAAGCTGTGAAAAACACATCAAATAAGTGACAGACACCAGGAAAGAGGACTCAATTCACCCACAGTACAAATCGTAGCATGGCACTGCAGCAATCAGCCATATATGAGGTATCATGGACAGGGCCAGCATTTACAACTTTCAACTGAACATCAAAGTAAGACAAGTGGGTGAGGGATCGATATAGGCCTGCTGTGCTGATAGCCCTGATACCACATACAACAGCTCAACCTGCTTTCATGCTGAGCCACACTCAGGTGGCACAAATATCAGTTTCGTAGACTGCCATTGTCGCAAATATTTAAGGATAGTAGTAATATGCATAGTTGACTCCAATGAAGTGGAGGCCTGACTGTCTTGGAGGCCTAGTGCTACAGGCAAAACACACATGGAGACCCAACCAGGAGTCTACACATTTTCAAAAATTAGTGGCAGATACTAGCAAAGTGGCATCAATTGCAATAGAGTAAAACTAGTATAGCGGGGACCAACACCTCTTCCACTACAGTCAACCCAGCAGATGTAGGCTATAATGGGTAAGGTGGTGGAACCACTGTGCTGTATCCCTTGGAAAGCCTGGAGGGGCGCAACTAGGTGGCCTACCAAATCCCAACTCGGATAAGTGTCAGCAGGCAAAAACTGCGACCCAAGAAGGAACAAGGAGGTGGCACCAGGTGTTACTTCAGGGCTGACCTACAGAAGGTGGCAGCTGACCCCCTACAGCGGATAGGCTGCTAAGGCCCCAAGGAGGGATGGAGAATGCGATCTGGATTGGAAGAGCACATTCAAGTGTGAGCAGACGGGCACAGACAGGTACGAGCAGATGGGTACAGGGTAGACTAGCAGACGGTCGGAGCTGAGGAACTTGACAACTAGCAAGCAAGGCAACCTAACAATGTAGCTCAGGCACCTCCATATTGGAGGTGAAGCCTTAATCAGAAGGTGTCATCCAGTGTGTGGCAGCTGACCCCCTACAGCAGATAGGCTGCTAAGGCCCAAAGGAGGGATGAAGAGTGCAGGCAGGCACTGTAGTGACACTGCAGATCGGGCCAGCTGAGGATCAGAAAAACACTTGCAGGTGTGGTTTGGACCAGGCGTTAGACAGATGGGTACTGGCAGGTGCGATCAGGACCGGAAGAGCACATTCAAGTGTGAGCAGACGGGCACAGACAGGTATGAGCAGATGGGTATAGGGTAGACTTGCAGACGGTCGGACCTGAGGAACTTGACAACTAGTAAGCAAGGCAACCTAATAATGTAGCTCAGGCACCTCCATATTGGAGGAGAAGCCATAATTAGAAGGTGTCACCCAGTGTGAGGCAGTGACCAGTGTCACATGTAAGTGTCGCTGTATGTTCCCCCCAGGATGCGCACGGAGGTGTATTAAGGCCATGGGAGTGCATTGCAGTCACAGGCGTAGCTGTAATTGCAATGCAGAATAAAATTGAGTATAGTCTTGAACATGCTGGTTGTCCAAGGTAGATTTAGGAAAAACCTGCTCTGGGCTTTTGTGTTTTGAAACGGACTACAGGATGGTAGTAGTGCAGTCCATTTTATTCCCAGCCTGGGTTTTCCATGTGGCCCATGTCCACAGATTCCAGTTTAAAGCCCTGCAATAAAGGGTTTGGGTGTGTCAGGGTCAGTGTCAGTATTAGTTTGGTCTTGCAGGTGTGCAGAGCAGAAGGCTCTGCAGAGCTCCACCTGTGTGAAGCAACACAGGTAAGTGGAGCCAAACAGCCGAGGGAGCTGAAAGGCCTGGCACCCATCAGTGTACACGGCGGTGCAGTCGTCCACAGCAACCGGTCTTGGAGGTGGACTGTCTTGTTCCCGGCTGTGAACTGGAGGTAGACTGTCCTGTGCCCGGCTGCGATACGGAGGTGGACTAGCGTATTTATTGACTGCAATCCAGACGATATGTTTCCCGGCTGCGATCCAGAGGATATTGTGTGCTGTGTTTATGTGAGTTTTGAACATTAAAAGAGACATTGTTTTGAAATTTGCTGGGTCACTGCCTCATCACTGCGCAGCATGGATACTGCTGCACTACACCAGCTATAGGTTGGGAATACCTTAGGTTGACATGGTCGGTCCCTTTAAGAAGGAGGGAGCGAGTGCACGCCCTAAGCATAGTGCCCGGGCCTACAACTGAACCTTGGGGGACACTGACACATAGGGGGAGAGATGAGGAGGTGGTGTGTGAGTGGGAGACACTGAATGTCCTGTCTGTTAGGTACAAGGAGATCCAACAAAGTGCCAATTCTGTAATGTCAACAGATCAGAAAGTCTGTAGTAAGAGGGAATGGTCCACTGTGTCAAAGGCAGATGCCAGAACCAGGAGAAGGAGGAGGACAAACTCGCTTCGCTTTCATTTGGTGGTTAGTAGGTCAATGATGACTTTAGTCAGGGCAGTTTCAGTGAAATCGTGCAGTCTGAAGCCAGATTGTAAGCAGTCAAAGAGGGAGCAAGAGGAGAGGTAGGAGGACAGTTCAAATTGGACGTGTTTTTCCTATAGTTTGGAGGTATAGGGGAGAAATTATATGGGGCGATAGTTAGACACAGAGGATGGGTCAAGAGTGGGCTTTTTGAGGATGGGTGTGATCGATGTGTGTTTAAATCAGGAGGGAAGACACCAGTTGTTAGGGACAAGTGGGTTAGGCTTGGGATGAAGACTGTGGTTAAGTTTGGTATGAGGTGGAAAGTTGTTGTGTCAGTTCACAGGTGGTGAAGCAAAGTATTCAGCTGAGATAAGAGGGGAGGGGGAGCTGGTGGAAGGAGGAGAGAATTGAAAGGTCTGAATAGCTGTTTAGCGTTGTAAGGCAGGTATGATATGAGGGATGAGAAGTTGGTTTGTTTTTCTGCAGTGAGCAATTGCACAGCATTTCTATAACTTATGTTACTGGACAGACTACTACACACCCTTTCTTTGGCAGCCGTGCAGCGGTACTCTTTGTAGATGAGGACCAGAAAGAACATGTTCTCCACTCCAGTAGATGGCAAGTGCTGCATCAAGTGGCCTCTGCTCCTGTTCCTCCACCTTAACATCACACACAGTGCAGTCCCCACTGTTGGCACCCCAATTATTCTTGTTTCCCCCCACGTCACAACTCTCCAACCACCCAACTGACTGTTCGGAACCACAGATTGCTGAGTCTGTAGATCTGTTCACACATTGCATTCCATGGGCATCGGAAGTGTACTCCAAAGATTCACAGAGTCAAGTGGAGGGAATCATCTCCACAGATGGCCAAATTGTTTCTCAGTTTGATCCAGGACTGGACGAAATTGGGTCCGAGCATAATCCAAAACCTCGTCAATAGATGTTAACCCTGTTGGGTGAAGTGATCCATTCGTGACGAGATTCAGATAACTGAGGCGCCCGCGGATTGTACTGTGCTTTCAGGGCAGGAAGAGGAGGAGGGTGACTCTCAGGGCGAGGAGTGGGAGTATAGAGTGGATGAATAATGAGGTAGTAGATCACACTTGGTGTCAACCCAGAGGCATGCAGCTGAGTAGCTCAGCAGAGGAGGAGGAGAAAAATGAGGAGGTTACATAGGCACAGAGTTATGCAATCATGACAATGCATCCTGAGCCCCAACTCTGGCAGTGGACAGCAGCATTCGTTGTTCTGCACTTGCCTAGCTTGGGTCTTTTTTAAGACCGGCAAATATCTAAAAAATCCTGTTATCTCTTACCTGTTTTAAAAGCGACAAAGTAGCGTTAAGAAAAAAATGAAATAATTTGAGTACTACATGCATGAACTGACACATGCGCGATCACAATGCCTTAATCTGGGAATGTCACTGTGCTAAAATGCATACTAGTGGGCCTCGCCAACCACAATCTACCCCATCAACTGCATCTTCTGATTCTTCCTCCTCCCTCACCGTGGCAAGTGTTGTCACACAGGTCTCCGGACGCAGAATCTCCACTTGTTTACCCCCTATAAGTTGGGGTGACTGAGAATCTGTCAGCTGATACGTAAGTGAACATGCCTGCTGTTTTTGACTGATCTTACATAGCAAGCACACCCCATCTTTCTCAATCCACCATAACATTTCCGCCTGCACCTCTCTCACAGTCCAGCAGCTTGTCGTGTTCACCCTATTCCACCATGTGTCAGCACAGTAGCGAGCCCTTGTTTGTGCAGTTGTGCTCACGTAAAAGATAATTTCCTCCTAAACATGGCAAAGCTAAGAGCTTGAACTTCACCATCGTCAATCTACTAATAATAACCTTTATTTATACATCACTATAACATATTCCTCTTAGCTTTACAAGTCAGCAGTTCATATAAAATAGTCAAAAATTACCAAGTTTAAGGTTGAGTTCGATGGCGAAAAATGTTCAGAGAAGTAGAGAATAGGCTATATATATATATATATATATATATATATATATATATATATATATATATATATATATATATATATATATATACACAGTATAAAGGACTTTGATTAGGGAACGTGATAGGCCGCCCTAAACAGATGTGCTTTTAGGGAGCGCCTAAAAATGGTTAAGTCGTGGTTAGACTCCTAATTTCATGGGGGACAAAGGGTAAGAGGTGAGTTATCTAGGTAGGAGATTGAACTGAGCCGAACAAAGACCAGATCAGGGGTGTTACTGTCTTTGTGTGTTTCAGAGATTGAAAGTTTGTGAGAGGCCATCTCAAATGTGTCAAAGTCGCACCAGGCAGTAGTCAAATCTTTATTTTCAGATTTAAGATTGATATGTTTTCATATCATACCGCAATATTCCTATATGCACCCCATTTTGGGTAATCCTCTTTGACCCCCTCAGTTTGGAAGATGATGTCTTTCTCACTTCCCTAAACAGTGGGATACTTTAGATTATCTCATTTTAGCATTGAACAAAACTGGCCCTCAAAGGAACACCTTCTCAGCATCTCAATTCCATCTTCATTACAAATATGGAGTGTCAGTAAATTTTCACATTTCTTTCAATCACTCCCCTTGGCATTTTTTCTAATATTGACAAAATGACTTTCAAAGCCATGTATTTGGGTATGGGACCTCTAAGACACACTTTGCCCTTCTCATATTCCTTACTGATTGAACCTCTTGACTAACCTGACATTTTTAAACCTAATAGGAAGGTGATTTGTGTCATGCTCACCTCCCCGGATCTGGTTCGCGCTGCGGCATCTGTGGCCGCTGTCCCGACCGCCGCTGTCCCTGCTACCTCTGCCCGGGCCTCTCCATCTGCCGATGCCGCGGCTCCACCGCTTGCGGCGCCTTCGGTCCCCACCGCCTCCCGTGCCTCCACGCCGCCTGGGCCTCTCCGGCGCATCCGCTCCTCTAGCTCCGCCCCCTCAGCTGGTGCTTGTCAATCATCCTTCCTGCGGCTGGCCCCTGCTCCTTCACACAGGCGTATAGCTAGATATGCCCCGTAGACCTGGCGTCCTATCTCCTGGTCCCATGGTACAGCTGCACTCTGACCCGGAAGTTCACCAGCGTGTCCTATATCAGGCAGCCTCACTCTATGCTCACTGCCTGACTATCTTTTGTGGTATCGGGTCCACGCGCTCCTGTGTTCCTCTTCGTCCCTGCGCTGTGTACCACTCCGTGGCCTCCTCTGTTCTTCCTGTTTGTGACTTTCCTGTGTTCCCTCCTAGATCCAATCCGTTCCTGCCTCCGTCCTCCTGCTCCTGTGTCTCGTCCTGTACCGGTTCCTGCCTCCCGCCATTGCCAGTCTCGTCTGCCGTCCACTGCCATTCCCGCAGTCTCAGCAGCCATCCCTGTGGCCGTCGCCATCTCTCATCTGGCGCCTGCACTTCCCTGCCTGCATACTTACCCGGTTGTTCCCAGGTATCAGCTTCCACGGCGATAGTCTCCCTTGGGTCTGCCCCTAACGCTCCCTGTATAGGGGGTGGTCCACCTGGTCAGCTCGCCCGAGGGAGGTTCGTCATCGCGGTCCTGAGGGTTCACTCCGGAGGTCCCCAATCTCACAGTATAGTCAGGCCATGGACCCACTGGTACCCCGACCCCGACCCAAAAGGAACTCCTGTTCCTGCGAGAGAATCAGACGAGGATAATGTCCTTCCTCAAGTCTATGGAGTCTCGTCTGTCCTCCCTTCAGTCCTCAGATCCCACCAGCGCTTCCCAAATGGCGGGTCTCCAGCAGGAGCTCGCTCAGCAGCGCGACACTCAGGCCCATATTTTAAATTATTTGGCCTCGGTGGATAACCGTCTCCTGGCTCTCCAGTCCGCGGCCTCTGCTCCGGTCTAGGCGGCAACCTCCCTCACCCCGCTTGGCGAGACCTCCACGGTATAATGGTGATCCCAAATTATGCAGAGGGTTCCTAAACCAATGCCTGCTCCACTTCGAGCTGTCTCCCCTGAGGTACCCTACGGATCGGGCCAAGGTGGCCTCTGCTGTATCCCATTTGGAGGGGGAGGCTCTAGCTTTGGTAAATCCTCTCTGGGAGCGAGACGACCCCATTGTCTCCCAACTCTCCAATTTATTGGACACCTTTCGGAAGGTGTTTGATGAACCGGGACGTTTGGTCTCCACTACTGAAGCATTGTTTAATGTCCAACAGGGCACGCTCTCGGTAGGCCAGTACGCCATATGCTTTCGCACCCTATCCTCTTAACTGGGGTGGAATAACGAGGCCTTGGTAGGAGCTTTTTGGCGGGGGCTCTCTGGCCGAATTAAAGATGAGTTGGCTGGACGAGATACTCCAGCCTCCTTGGAGGATTTGATCTCCTTGGCTACCCGTATCAACCTCCGCTTTCAGGAGAGATCCCAAGAGGCTGCTAGAGAGAGGAGGCCTCGCGTCCTGCCAGCCGCTCGTAGTCCACCTCGCTCCCGCTCAGTGACGTCCTCGGCGGCGTCTGCACCGGAACCCATGCAAGTGGATCATCTCAAGCCGGTGGAGGAGCGTCGGAGAGAGGATTGATCAGGGGCTCTGTTTCTATTGTGGGAGTGCATCCCACTTCCTCCGCTCCTGTCCCATACGCCCGGGAAACGCCTCCGCCTAGGTCAGGTAAGATAGGCCTCCCTAGGTGATTGTGATTCCTCTCTACCCCTGATTCTTTCCGTTCTTTTGCACATAGGCTCCAAACGTTCCTCTGAGTGGGCCTACTTTGATTCAGGTGCTGCCGGCAATTTTATTCAGTTCGAGGCAGTTAAAAGACTCCGGATCCCTGTCCGATCCCTGGAGACTCCTCGGCAGATTGCATCGGTCGACGGTTGACCCCTGCGGATGTCCGTCACTCAGGTCACTGAAGAAGTGGAACTGCAGATTGGAGCCTTACACCGAGAGAGGATTGTCTTTTATGTTATGCCTTCGTTATCTCATACCATCCTCTTGGGCCTGCCCTGGTTAAGAACTCATGAGCCTGTCTTGGATTGGCGCTCTGGGGACATCCTGCTTTGGGGACAGTTGTGTCATGCCAGATGTCTGTCTACCGTTCAACCGAGGAACGTCAAGCCTTCTGCTCCAGTCTCTATAGGATTTCCTTCGGCCTATTGGGCCTTCTCTGACGTCTTCAACAAGAAGGAGGCGGAGGTTCTGCCCCCGCATCGGCCCTATGATTGCCCGATCGACCTGGTCCCTGGTTCTACACCACCCTGTGGTCGGATCTATCCTCTATCTCCCTGG
The DNA here is from genome assembly GCF_039654945.1 of Dendrobates tinctorius. Lineage (NCBI taxonomy): Eukaryota > Metazoa > Chordata > Amphibia > Anura > Dendrobatidae > Dendrobates > Dendrobates tinctorius. Next base: position 7,404,358 of record NW_027361773.1, read on the forward strand.
CCATGACGAATACATCCAAGAGAACCTGGCCAGAGGTTTTATTTGCAAATCGTCTTCACCGGCAGGAGCAGGGTTCTTTTTCGTCAAAAAGAAGGATGGTTCCCTTCGCCCCTGCATTGATTACCGGGGTCTCAACAATATCACCATCAAAATCAAATATCCGTTGCCTCTCATTCCGGAGCTATTCGACCGTCTATGGGGAGCACGAGTCTTCACTAAACTGGATCTCCGCGGGGCGTATAATCTGATCCGCATTCACCCCGGAGATGAATGGAAGACCGCATTCAATACCCAAGACGGCCACTATGAATATTTAGTCATGCCTTCGGCCTGTGCAATGCTCCCGCGGTATTCCAGGAGTTTGTCAACGACGTCTTTCGAGACCTTCTCTACTCCTGTGTGGTGGTGTATTTGGACGATATCCTTGTGATCTCCGCGGACCTGGCTATCCACAGAAAAGACGTCCACCAAGTTTTACTACGCTTAAGAGAGCAGCGTCTTTACGCCAAACTCGAGATGTGCGCCTTCGAGCAATCATCCCTGCCATTCTTGGGATACATCATTTCTGATTCGGGTCTACGCATGGACCCTGGAAAAGTGTCTGCCGTGCTCAAATGGCCGCGTCCTCAGGGAGTCAAGGCGATCCAACGATTCCTTGGGTTTGCTAATTATTACCGGCAATTCATCCCACACTTTTCTTCTCTGACCGCTCCTATCTCCGCCTTGACCCGTAAAGGAGCCAACCCTCACCTCTGGTCCCCGGAGGCCGAAGATGCTTTTCTGTCATTGAGACAAGCTTTCGCTACCGCTCCCGTCCTACATCGTCCTGAAATTAACAAGCCATTCATTCTCGAGGTGGATGCGCCAGCCATAGGAGCCGGGGCAGTTCTTTCCCAGAAATCTTCCTCCGGTCGGCTACTCACCTGCAGTTTTTTCTCTAAGATGTTTTCCACCGCCGAGAGAAACTACAGTATTGGTGACAGAGAGCTACTCTTGCCATCAAGTTGGCTTTGAAGGAGTGGCGGTATCTTCTGGAAGGAGCTGTTCATCCGTTTAAAATCTACACCGACCACAAGAATCTGGCATACATCCAGTCAGCACAAAGACTTAACCCCCGACAAGCCAGATGGTCGCTGTTCTTTGCCCGGTTCGATTTTGAGCTTCATTTCCATCCCGGTGACAAGAATCTGAAAGCAGACGCTCTATCCAGGTCTTTTCTGGTCTCCGATACTGAGGAAGAGCCATCACACATCGTAGATCCCGGTAAAGTCATCATGGTTGCACCCATTAACCTGACTTCTTTGCCGCCTGGTAAGACCTTTGTGCAAGAGAGTGAGAGGAAGCGAGTGTTACACTGGGGTCATGCCTCCAAGCTGGCCGGCCACGTGGGTCTCAAGAAGACACTCCTTCTCATCTCTCGTTTCTATTGGTGGCCATCTCTTCTTCAGGATGTCCGAAGTTTTATCGCTTCCTGCCCGTCGTGTGCCAGAAACAAAGTTCCTCGGCATCTACCGTCTGGTCTCTTACACCCGCTTCCGATTCCTTCGGTCCCATGGCAACACATCGCAATGGACTTTGTTACTGATCTGCCACGATCTTCTAGTCACACCGTCATCTTGGTTGTGGTGGATCGATTTTCCAAAATGGCCCATTTTATTCCGTTGCCAGGGTTACCCTCCGCACCTAAATTGGCAAGGATTTTCGTCACCCATGTCTTCTGGATTCATGGCTTCCCCAAGCATATCGTTTCCGACAGAGGGGTGCAGATCACCTTGCGGTTTTGGAGGGCCCTATGCCGTATGATGGAGGTAACGTTGGACTTCTCCTCTTCCTACCATCCTCAGACTAATGGCCAGGCAGAACGAACAAATCGTGACCTATCTCTGGCATTTTTCCAATGCTCACCAGAATGACTGGTCCAACCTGCTCCCATGGGCCGAATTCACCTACAACAATCATTACAGTGAGTTCTCCTCCAAGTCACCCTTCTTTATTGTCTACGGGCAACATCCAGGTGTTCCTTTGCCGGTACGTCCTGTCTCGGGTGTGTCGGCGGCAGATCTTCTGACCGAGGAGTTCTCCAGGGTCTGGCAGGAGACCAAAACTGCGCTTGATCAGGCTCAAGGCCAGATCAAGAGACATGCCGATAAGAGACGCCTGAATTCCCCATGGTACCAGCCCGGAGATAAAGTATGCCTGTCTTCTAAGTTCGTCCGCCTGAAGCAACCCTCGTATAAACTGGGTCCTCGGTATATAGGTCCGCTTGAAGTCTCGGCTCGTATCAACGATGTGGCCTACAAGCTGAAACTTCCCGCTTCGCTCAGGACTCCAAATTCTTTCCATGTCTCTCTCTTAAAGCCTGTCGTACTTAACCGCTTTCATCCTACCACCGGCCGTTCTCCTCCGCCTGTATCTGCACAGGATGTCTTTGAAGTCAAAGACATTCTCGCAATGAAAAAATCCAGAAGTAAGACCCTCTTCTTAATTGATTGGAAGAGTTTCTGCTCTGAGGAGAGATCTTGGGAGCCCCGGGAAAACATTCAGGCTCCTCGTATCTTGGCCAGATTTCTTTCCGGTCTTAAAAAGAGGGGGCGCAAGGAGGGGGGCACTGTCACGCTCACCTCGCACGGCTCTGGTCCGCGCTGCGGCGTCTGTGGCCGCTGTCCCGACCGCCGCTGTCCCTGCTATCTCTGCCCAGGCCTCTCCATCTGCCGATGCCACGGCTCCACCGCTTGCGGCACCTTCGGTCCCCGCCGCCTCCCGTGCCTCCACGCCGTCTGGACCTCTCCGGCGCATCCACTCCTCTCGCTCCGCCCCCTCAGCTGGCGCCTGTCAATCATCCTTCCTGCGGCCAGCCCCTGCTCCTTCACACAGGCGTATAGCTAGATATGCCTCCTAGACCTGGCGTCCTATCTCCTGGTCCCATGGTACAGCTGCACTCTGACCAGGAAGTTCACCAGCGTGTCCTATATCAGGCAGCCTCACCCTATGCTCACTGCCTGACTATCTTTTGTGGTATCGGGTCCACGCGCTCCTGCGTTCCTCTTCGTCCCTGCGCTGTGTACCACTCCGTGGTCTCCTCTGTTCTTCCTGTTTGTGACTTTCCTGTGTTCCTTCCTAGATCCAGTCCGTTCCTGCCTCTGTCCTCCTACTCCAGTGTCTCATCCTGTACCGGTTCCTGCCTCCCACCATTGCCAGTCTCGTCTGCCGTCCACCGCCATTCCTGCAGTCTCAGCAGCCATCCCTGTGGCCATCGCCATCTATCATCTGGTCACTTGCACTTCCCTGCCTGCATATTTACCCGGTTGTTCCCAGGTATCAGCTTCCGCGGCGATAGTCTCCCTTGGGTCTGCCCCTAACGCTCCCTGTATAGGGGGTGGTCCACCTGGTCAGCTCGCCCGAGGGAGGTTCGTCGTCGCGGTCCTGAGGGTTCGCTCCAGAGGTCCCCAATCTCACAATTTGGCTATATCCCTATCAAAGGATCAGTGGAGGCGCATCTGCACCTTAACGCACAAATCATCCATGTGCTCTCACTTCCATGAGGCCAGCTATAAATTACTGTCTCTGTGGTATAGAGTCCCAACTTACACTCCATCTTCCGAGAAGCCATTCCCATGTGTTTGACATGTGGGGAGGAGGAGACCTGCTACTCATTTTTTGGTCCTGTAAGCGTCTCACTCCTTTTTGCAGTGAGTGATACCTAGAATCACGGATCTTGCATATGACTTAAGCCTGGCTCTCGTCTTTCTCCATCACTGTGACATTCTTTTAAAAATGTATAAACATAGCTTATTAAGGCATCTAATTGCGACTGCATGTGCGTGCATTCTTTGGCTTTGGAAAAAGGACTCCATGACGATTGTTTCCCTCTGTTTTTTTCTAAAATGAACAAAGTAATGTTGATGGAAGAACTCAATTCTACTGTCAGCACCTTCTATGACTGTTTTTATAAAACTTGGGTTTACTGGATGGAATTTAAATCCTCCAATAATTAATTGGCCCTTAATCAGGGAAAGCTGAGCCCATGGATCTAAGGGGTACTTCACACTAAGCGAGATCGCTAGCGAGATCGCTGATGTGTCACCGATTTTGTGACGCATCAGCGATCTCACCGTGTGTGGCACGCATCAGCAACCGGCCCCCCCCGCCAGGTATCGCTGATCGTGCAGGAATGTCCTGGGCCATTTTTTGATCACTGGTCTCCCGCTGGCCAGCATGCATCGCGTGTGACAGCGGGAGACCAACGATCAGCGAGCTCCCAGCGCTGTAAGCAGACGCTGGGAGCTGGTATCCAGGGTAAATAGCAGGTAACTAACCGCGCGTCCCTTAGTTACCCGCTGTGCACCCTGGATACCAGCGTGCTCGCGCTGGGAGCTGGTATCCAAGGTAAACAGCGGGTAACTAAGCGCCGCGCGCACTTAGTTACCCGCTATTTACCCTGGATACCAGAGTCCTCGCTGGTCCTGATCACTGGTGAGTCTGCCTGTTTGAGAGCTCACCAGCGATCATGTAGTGACGCACCAGCGATCCTGACCAGGTCGTATCGTTGTCGGGATCGCTGGTGCATCGTTTAGTGTAACGGGACCCTGAGTCTCCTTGTTTGAACACCCACCTCTCACCCTTCTGCCTCCCTATTTTTCTCTCTTGTATCCTTCCGTCTTATCGTCCCCCCCTTTTTTATTCCTTTTCTCACTTATTTTGTTATTATGGAATTATTATGGAATGGTTCATCTGACACTATATTGTACATACGGATGGATTTTATGTTTTCAAAGTTCAGATTGCATTTATTACTCTGTTTCATACTCTTTATTGGTGTTTTTCTTTTCTTTGTTTTTGTTAAAATTGGCACACTGCACCACATTCATGCCATGTGACGGAATTATTCTTTGAAAAAAAAATTGACAAAGATAAATTAACAAAAAAAAATAAAAAAGATTGTTGAAACTTCGTCCAGCAATTTTGACTCGTCATTTTCCAGCAAGTCCAGCTTTCCTGAATATAGCTACTGCATATAAATCTAATATATAAAGCTCAATGTGGGTGTGTATGTATGTATTGTATGTGTGTATGTCCAGGATTGGCATCCGCACCGTCGCAGCTACAGCAACAAAATTTGGCACAGTCACACGTCTGGACCCCGAGAGCGTCATAGGCTATGTTGTGAGGCAAAATTTTAACCCCGTGCGTTCCAATTCACCAAACAATTTTGCCCCTATCTACATAATGGGGAAAAAGTGAAAGGAAAAGTGTTGGAGGCAAATTGACAGCTGCCAGATGTGAACAAGGGGGACTTAAAGAATGAGAGCGATGGCGCCAAACAGTATATAGCGTACAGTTGCTAAAGTGGGGCCCTGACATGGGATACTCACCACACCCGGGGATATTAACACACACACAAAATGTGCCACACACTACCACGTGCTTCAACACATATACAACCCTCAGCACACATTTCACCACACATACACCAACCTCGCCACATAAAAGTCGAAACACAAAAGTCGCCACTCAAAACTCGCCATGCTGTCCCAGAGCTGTTTAAAAGATGAAAAATGAGCTGTGATTGGTTGCTATCAGCAACAGTTTTCTTTCTAGACAGTTGTGGTAACTGAGGCCTATTATTCTTAGCATTTCTATGGTGTTATGGTCCTTCTGTAAAGCTGGAAATAACACAATTTATTACCGTGCCAACACAGACCACCCTCTGACACAGACTGCTGGGGGAGCCCAGTATCACACAGGATAGGATTAGATACACGGCTCAGCAGTCAGTATCACACAGGATGGGATTAGATACACAGCTCAGCATACAGTATCACACAGAATAGTATTAGATACACGGCTCAGCAGACAGTATCACACAGAATAGGATTAGATACACTGCTCAGCTGTCAGTATCACACAGGATAGGATTAGATGCACGGTTTTTATGTGCAATATAATCATTATAATTTGTTATAACTAACCACAGTTGGTTACTATGCCCAGGCAACGCCGGGCTCTTCAGCTAGTTGAAAATAAATAGTGACAGGATGCAGCCTTGTCTGACGTCTTGCTCTACTTTTAACAATGCCATGTCACTGTGTTCGGTTCGGACTGTTAGTTTTGGTCGATGTAAAATAGGGGTCTCAAATACACGGTCCCAGAGGCACCATAGTGTGGCCCTAGGGCTCATGAGACCACCAAGTCCAGAGAGACAGAGGGCTGTTGACGTCAGTGCTTCTTTTCAAATGAATGTGCATCCAAGGACGCACATTCAACTGAAATTTATTGCGGTGCCGAGACCAGCTCTCTGCTCTCTGCACTGCAATACCAACAACAGCCACTGGCCAATCAGAGGCAATCAACTGACATCGGTGTCCGGGTGTGGCCGCACACAATGTCATTGCTAAGGCCGGGTTCACATTATATGTGCGCAGCGTATACCTGTGTACCAATCCGCATGCATCTTGCGTACATATCTTTAACATTGTGTACGCAGGGACATGTGTTTGCGTGCATCGTTTTGCGGTGTGAGGTGAACGCTATGTAGGAGGAGCCGTCCCTGCTGTGTGCCCGGGCCGGAACCAAGGGGGCTGTCACCAAGGTTCCTAGAGAAACTGTTTCCGGGGGGACAGAATTAGAGGACGAGACATAGAGAGTTCCAGAGAGGTTGGGGGAGGAGCCAGTATAAAAAGGTCTGAGGACGCCAGGAGGGGTGAGTCAGCAGAACAGGAGAGATTGAGGAAGGAAGCCAGGAAGCGACAGAGAGCCAGAGCAAAAGCCAGAGCCAGAGCAGAGCGGGGAGAGCAGGGACCAGAGAGACTGCAGGGAGACTCACCACAGGCAGAAGGTGCGGCCCGTCCGCTCCCACCCGCGTCAGCCTCCGCCTGACTCCGCCCTGTGGGTGCGGCCTGTCCGCTCCCGCCCGCAGCAGCCGCCGCCTGACTCCGCCCCGTGGGTGCGGCCCGTCAGCTGTCACCTGGGCCCAACGCCGCCTCACTCCAGTTCGTGGCTGCGGCCTACCTGCTGCCACCCGCGGCCGACGCCGCCTCACTCCAGTTCCCGGCTGCGGCCTGTCCGCTGCCAGCCGCGGTCCCTGCAGCACAGGAAGTCTTCATCAGATCCTCGTCGGCTGGGCCCAGCGGCTGCAGCGCCGAGGCATCATCGTTCAGGACCCTGCCGGACATCAGAGAGGATAAGTGACACTTTTATAACTAAGGACCCGTAGTCGGCCATACCGCGGCCCTATAGTGACCGGCCTTTGCCGGGTTAGTCGTGTTCGCATTACCGTGTGTTTCTTGTATAGTTCCCCTGCATGGGCAGTTATTGTTAGCTTGTTCGGTTGCTCAAGACAGCCCCAAAGGCATTTATAGATATAAAAGTTATGCCTTAAAGCTCAAACCGTCTCATGCCCCGCCACTGCATCCCCCGTACCTGCGAGTATTACATTTGGCGTAGTCGGCAGGATGCAGTCTCCGAGCGTGAGCGGGGATGCCGTAGTCCAAAGGGGAGCAACACTGGCCCTCGGTCCAGCATTTCCTTGGGGGCTATGCTGAGAAACCTGCCTAGGTACTCCGGCGCCAATACCATGCTGTGGAGCTGGACGGAACGGATGCGAGGGTTGTTTAGAATGCATCCGATGATCCCCGACTTGGAAGCTGAGGTAGCCCTTATGGCATTGGACGGCGAGGCCCGGGATTCTGCAATGTTGAGACCCCCAGGACAGCGTAACACCTTTGTTAGGGTCTTACAGATATTGGAGGAGACACATGGGGATCCGACTAATGTGGGGGAACTGAGAACACGGTTGTTCAGTCGTATGCAAGGGGAAGGGGAGACGGTCACCCAGTACATGAATGCTCTTCAGGAATTATACACCGCCATAAAGTGGAAGTACGGCATGGGGGTGGGTCCCATCGACCTCACCCTACGTGACCTTTTAGTGACCGGACTCCGAGACCCTCTGACTAAGCAGGCCGCACGGGAGCAGGTCCGGGTAAACCCGCATATGGCTTTCTTCGAGGTGGGGAGTCAGGTGCGTGCGCGGGAGCAGGAACAGGGGTTGACAGTCCCCGTGGGAAAGGTCCAGAGCACAGAAGTCTTCGTGAATGCCACTGAAGGGCCACAATGGGTGGAAGACATGAAACGGGAGCTGAAGGACATCAGAGGCGAACTGGCCGAGGTGGAGAGAAGAGCTGAGGCCATGAGTGAACGGCCTGGGGTAGGCCCGGACCCTGGGGCCCCCGCAATCCCTGGGGCAGTCAGCCCCTGCAGCCTCAGGAATGCTATGAGTACAGAGAACCTGGCCACCTCGCCCGAGAGTACCCGCGGCGTGTGGAATACCCACCCCGGCGGCCATCTGAGCTGGGGGGACGCCGCTCGGAGCCAGAAACCACAACGAGGGGTGGTGGAAGTCCCGGGAATCTGGTCGCGAGGTGTCCGGGAGTGTGGGCAGAGCTTGAAGGCCGTGCCGTTCGATGCCTAGTCGATACAGGGTCGCAAGTAACGAACATGCCAGAGACTTATTTTCAGCGGCATTTTCCTCAAGCACTAAGACCCCAGTGGGGGTCTGTGATAAAGCTGGTAGCCGCTAACCAGCTGCCAGTTCCTGTTGTCAGAGTAGTCTGGATGCAGATTTTGTTATGCGGCAAACCACTCGGCCGCCGAGGAGTGATCCTGACTCAGGGAGATGCCAACGATAAAATACCCGGTGACCCTGGGTATGAATATATTGCGAGAGTTCAGCAGCGTACTTCTGAACGAACCCACTCAAGAGACTCTGAGCCAGTGGGGCTCCCGCATGCCCCAAGGGCAGGTCTTCCAACAGTTGGTGCGGTTAGCACGAGTCCGACAGGACTGTCGGGAGGGCGAGGCGCTGGGGAAGGTGATCGCTCCGGCAGCCCCTCCGCTCGTTCTGCTGCCAGGACAGATGGTGGTGGCCTTACCAATTCAGGCCCCTGTGCCCCTGGAAGGAGTGGAGACGCAGGTGGAGCCAAGCCTCTCGGAGCGCCTGCCCCCCGGAGTCCTGGTGGCCCGCACCCTGGCCACCATGCGGAAAGGGACCGTTCTGGTGCTGTGCGTTAACCTAGAAGACCAAGACATCGTTCTGAAACCACGGGCCGAAATGGCAAAACTAGTGAGACCCCTGGAGGAGGTGCTCCCGGCTCCGGCGTTCCAGCTAAAAGTGCAGACGGGGAACCCATGGGCAGTATCCATCCGATCCCTTCAGACCCCCAGGTCCTCGGCTGGAGAAAAGGGCCAAATTATCCTGGAAAAAATGCGAGCAGAACTCTCTGACCTCACCCCGGCCCAGATACTCCAGGTAAAAACACTTCTGGGCCAGTATCAGGAGGTATTCACCAAACATGAGGACGAATATCGGATGTACCACGGCCATCACGCACAGTATTCCCACTGCAGGAATGTCTCCTATTAGAGAACGATATCGGCAGAATCCCCCACAGCTCTATCAAGAGGTAAAGATTCTATTGGGCCAAATGCTGCGAAAAGGAGTTATTCGAGAAAGCCAAAGCCCTTGGGCAGCCCCCATCGTGTTGGTCAGCAAGAAAGATGGTAGTTTGCGGTTCTGTGTGGATTATCGGAAGTTGAACGCCTGTACCATCAAAGACTCGCACCCGCTGCCCCGCATTGAAGAATCCCTATCCGCCTTGGGAAAAGCGACATATTTCTCAACCTTAGATCTGGCCAGCGGGTACTGGCAGGTGCCAATGTCGGAAGAAGACCGAGCCAAGACTGCATTCATTCTTCCTATGGGACTGTTCGAATTCAATCGTGTGCCGTTTGGGCTGGCCAACGCCCCCGGGACTTTTCAACGGCTGATGGAGCGGTGTCTCGGAGATCTCAACTTTGAGGCCACGCTGATATACCTGGATGACATCATCATCTATGCCGCTACATTTGAGGATCACCTGCAGCGGTTGGGGCAGGTGCTCGGCCGCCTGCAGAAGTACGGATTGAAGGTAAAACCCCAGAAATGCCACCTATTCCGGACGCAGATCGAATATCTGGGGCTTACCGTCTCTGCAGAAGGCGTAAGACCATCCCGGGAAAAGGTCACCGCGATCCAGGGGTGGCCTACTCCTGAGACGGTAAGAGATGTACGAGCCTTCCTGGGGTTGGCCGGATATTACCGTCATTTCGTAAATAATTTTGCGCGTCGAACCCGAGCCCTGCAAGACCTGCTAAAGGGGGCCCCTGCCAGTGCGAATGGATGGAAGATTTAGTGGCGAGAACCGCAGGAAGAGGCCTTCCAAGATCTTAAGGCCGCACTCTCGGATACCCCGGTGTTAGCTTATGCGGATTTCTCGCAGCCATTCATACTGCACACCGACGGGAGTCTCCACGGGCTAAGAGCTGTATTGTCGCAAGTCCATGACGGCTGGGAGAAAGTGATCGCTTATGGCATCCGATCACTCCACGACTCCGAGCGTAATCCTGACAATTACAGCTCCTTTAAGCTCGAGCTCCTCGTGGTAGTGTGGGCCATGATGGAGCGGTTCGCAGAGTACCTGGCAGGCTCCGAGGTGGTAGTACGGACCGACAACAACCTGCTGGCCCACCTCGAAAATGCCAAACTAGGGGCCCTGGAGCAACAATGGGTTGCCCGGATGGCCACATTCAAATACAAGATTATTTACAAAAGAGGAGCGGAGAATGTACATGCTGACGCGCTCTCCAGGATCTGACGTACAACTCCAGGGCGAAGTCGGGACGACGAACTAGAGGGGAAGAGACGCCATTCGCTCTGGCCCCCACCGAACTGACCGCCCTCACCCAAGAACAATCTCACATAGGGCGCGCTGGGGGCATGCTAGAACAGCCCCGGGATAAATGGATCCAGCAGCAGGAAGATGAAGAAATTGGACCCCTGCGTCAGTTGGTGGCCACGGGCCAACTACCTAATGACACTCAGCGGCAAACTTTAACCCATGATACCTTATTAATGTTACGACAGTGGGAAAAATTGGTGATCAAAGAAGGACTATTGTACTGGAAAACAGTATCACGGACATCAGCAATCACTTGGCAGGTCGTGGTACCGGGAGCCCCACCCAGCGGGCTTGCCCGCGTGGCCCATGAGAAGGGGGCACATTTTAGGGAGCAAAAGACATTTCAGTGGCTGCAGCAAAAGGCCTACCACCCTCGCTTGCAGACCGCTGTGGATGAAGTTTGCCGTGCCTGTTGCCTATGTGAACTAGCTAAACCACCTGCGCAGCGGGCTCCAGTCCAGACAATTGTTACAGCAGCACCTCTCGAACTCTTAATGGTGATCTACGTGACCATTGGTCCGGCATACCAAGGGTATAAACACTGTCTTGTCATGGTGGACCATTTCACCAAGTTCGCCGTGGTGACCCCTACCCGAGATCAAACCGCAGAATCGGCCGCCTATGCCATTTGCAAAAACTTTATCCAAGTTTATGGCTGCCCCCAATGGATCCATTCAGATCAAGGCGCGTGCTTTCTGGGAAAAGTCATGGAAGAACTACATCGACTGTATGGCATCGACAAATCCCGTACCACTCTGTATCACCCACAAGGGAATGGGGCCTGCAAGCGATTTAATCGGACATTGATTCAAATGTTGCGCACCCTGGAGAGTGACCGTAAGGCCCGCTGGCCGGTACACTCCCTACTCGCTGCTATTCGGCCGGGATGGTAAAGGAATTACGGAGGTAGAGTTGAATTCGGAAGAACAAACAACCATGGACAGGGGTCTCCTCGTGGGTCCGGAACCATTGGCATCGGTTGCAAACCTTGCACCGAATTGTACACAACAAACTTCAGGACCTGGAACACCCCGGGGGGCGCTGCCTCAACTCATTGACTTCCGGACCGGAGATCGAGTACTCATGCGTGATTAGCGCCCTCTGCACAAGTTAGAACCCCGCTGGGAAGAGGATCCCTATCGGGTATTGCGCAGGGTAAGCCCCGATGGGCTAGTGTATGAGTTACAATCAGAAAAAGACAAGGACCTCCACACTCGTACCGTACATTGCAATATGTTACGACCCTGTACGTCCGCAGACCCTGCACGACCTGAGGCCCCTCCTCAGGTCCCGGAACCCCCACCAGCAGTCTGGGATGAAGACGACGAAGAAGAGCCCCAGACTGTACAAACGGACACTTCAGGAGATGATACTCCGGTCGACCCACCAGGCCCGGTCGATCCGCCACTTTCCGCCACCCCAGAAGACTCCACCGCAGTCAGACCACGGCGCTCTGAGAGAACGACAGCAGGAAAGCCCCCTGAACGCTACGAACAGGACCAGTTCGTATGGCAAAAGAAACTTTCGCTGCAGAAAACCAGCCCAGGCCTCCCTAAGCCCTCGCCCGAGGACTGGCGAGCATACAGGATGGGGGAGTGCAGGAGGAGCCGTCCCCGCTGTGTGCCCGGGCCGGAACCAAGGGGACTGTCACAAAGGTTCCTAGGGAAACTGTTTCCGGGGGACAGAATTTGAGAATGGGGCATAGAGAGTTCCAGAGGTTGGGGGAGGAGTCAGTATAAAAAGGTCTGAGGACGCCAGGAGAGGTGAGTCAGCAGAACAGGAGAGGTGGAGGAAGGAAGCCAGGAAGCGCCAGAGAGCCAGAGCAAAAGCTAGAGCAGAGCGGGGAGAGCAGCGACCAGAGAGACTGCAGGGAGACTCACCACAGGCAGAAGGGAGACGGCAACTAGCCATCCAGGAGGGAGACACTGACTGTTCAGCCGCGCTCCTAGTGGCCGCCACCGCCCGACTCCACCCCGCGGGTGCGGCCCGTCCGCTCCCGCCCGTGTCAGCCGCTGCCCGACTCCGCCCCATGTGTGCTGCCCGTCAGCTGCCACCCACGCCCGAAGCCGCCTCACTCCAGTTTGCGGCTGCGGCCTACCTGCTGCCACCCGCGGCTGACGCCGCCTCACTCCAGTTCGCGGCTGCGCCTGTCCGCTGCCAGCTGTGGTCGCTGCAGCACCATTCGGGGCTGCGGCCTCCATTCTCCAGCCCCCAAGCGGCACTGCACCGCCTCCGCCGGGGGGCACCGCCTTGCGGAACTCTTCCGGGGCCTGTTGTTCCCCCTCCTCGCTTGGGCACAGGAACGCCCGAAGTCTTCGTCAGATCCTCGTCGGCTGGGCCCAGTGGCTGCAACTCCGAAGCATCATCATTCAGGACCCTGCCGGACGTCAGAGAGGATAAGTGACACTTTTATAACTAAGAACCCATAGTCGGCCATACCGCGGCCCTATAGTGACCGGCCTTTGCCGGGTTAGTCGTGTTCGCATTACCGTGTGTTTCTTGTATTGATCCCCTGCGTGGGCAGTTAGTGTTAGCTTGTTCGGTTGCTCATGACAGCCCCAAAGGCATCTATAGATATAAAAGTTACACCTTAAAGCTCAAACCCTCTCACGCCTCGCCACTGCATCCCCCGTACCTGCGAGTACTACAGCTACATGTTGCATTTTTTGAGGCGTCAATTTTGCGCAGACATAAGCATGTGGATGAGTGCGTCAAAACAACGCATTACTGTCTATGGGAACGCATTGGTACGCAAGGACTTGCATACCCATGCGTTCGATACGCATGCGTTCTTCACACTAATCATGTCCAGGAAATGATTTCACCACCTGCAAAATCCCTGCTGTATAAAAGGGGGTGTGGAGACAGGAGGTACATTACTCTTGAGACTCTGGATGCAAGCACAAGACACTAAATGTAAGTATAGAAGCTTTGAAAATGTCTGTCTGTCTCTCACTGCATTCTGTACTCTGTACTTATGTTTTGTTTTCTGTTCCTTCTAGACTGTGCGGTTTTCCTGTCCTGGACTCCTTGCCTGGATTTCTCATTCCTGTCTGTTCTGTGATTATCTGTCGTGGATTGTTCCTGTGGCAGTATGAGTGTGTGTACTTTTACTATGTTGCTCTGCCCAGTCTCACACTGCCCAGTTTCACACCCTTCGTCACTTTGTGACGAACATGTCCTCCAGTGAAGAACTGACTGTTTCCCAGGGTGGACATGACACTGATTATGTAATCACATGACTTATTAATTTTATTTCTTATCTATAGGATCAACAATGTGAGGAAGGTCAACATGTCATTGACAATGACCTACTCATTCCACTTGTTCAAAAGCGAGCAGCATTGTGGGACTCTGGGAAGAAGTGACCAGTTTGCTGTTGGATGATTGGGTCCATGCAAGGCCACAAGTCAGAAAGGATTTTCGTAAGTATTGCAATGTGGTCTCTTTGCTGTAAATGTTGATGTCTTTTTTTACAATAATTTTTTTCCCCCTTCACAGTGAAGAGAGTAAAAGTTTGTTGGCGTTTAATGAAGGATCGCTTCAATAAGGATATCAGACAGGAGATTCGGGTTAGAAGTGGTGGTGCTCCAAAGCTATCGAAATATAAATACAACCATATGTTTACTTTTCTGAGGCCTGCGTTAGCTCAGCGAACATGAATATCTTTTCTGTTGTTACTAAAAAAATTTTTTTAGAGTTTATATAGTAATGTTTTTCTTTTATTTTCTACACAGAACCTGGAGCAGCACTATACAACCTGGATCTTCCTCTGTTCGAGTGGCCCCTCATCGACCAGCCAACGAACTGTCCCAATCATCCACCAGCGATGGAGCAACCAGGCAGGTTTCACAGGCTGGGGAACAGGCAGCCGGTCCATCAGGTTTTCCCCTCTATCAGCCCTCTGCCACTGCTTTTGTTGGGACTTCTCGTCAGCGGCAGATGGCCTGGGAAAGGTCAATCTTGTCCGAGTTTATAGACTTAAGCTCGATCTTCCAGGATGGGATGAAGGTGATTGGGAGTAAACTGGACAGTGGGTTCACTCAGGTGAACACACTTTTCCAGGATGTCCATAGACGTCTCGACTGATTGGAAGCCGACCTTAACAGACCGGCGAAACTTTTTTTTCAGCAATAGAGCGGGGCATGATGGAAAACCTTATGCCTGAACTCGAGCTGAACGTCATGCAGGCCTGCCAGGCTGCTTAAAGCCAGGCATGACAGCAGCAGTCCAGAAGCTATCAGCCGCATGCCAGATTTTACCAGCATCAACAAGCACAGCATCACTGGCCTGTTCCCCAGTTCACAGCTACACCACGCTACAGAGTACAGCAGCCCTGCAGCAAGCAGCATCCAGCACGCTCCAGAGTTCAGCACCCCTGCAGCAAGCAGCATCCAGCACGCTCCAGAGTGCAGCACCACTGCAGCAAGCAGCATCCAGCATGCTCCAAAGTGCAGCACCCCTGCAGCAAGCAGCATCCAGCATGCTCCAAAGTGCAGCACCCCTGCAGCAAGCAGCATCCAGCATGCTCCAAAGTGCAGCACCCCTGCAGCAAGCAGCATCCAGCATGCTCCAGAGTGCAGCACCACACCAGCACACTGATACAGAGGCCAAAACTCCCACTCATTGAAAAAAGAAACCCAGAAAGACTCCCACTAGTGACTCTGCGCCGCATCGAAAAATCAACACCCGGAGCAAGAAACGTCGCCCAAAAATAGTCCTAACCAGCTCCACCATCACCTCCCAATGTGTCTATGTTGTCTAATGTGTTACTACCTTCCCTTGGTTCCCTCCCTTCCAATTTTTATATCCCTTCCCACATTTCAACTGCTAACCTTTCCTCTACTCCCAATCATCACAGCTCCACACCCCCAAAGTCCACAATATTTCACCATCATACAGACCCCAAACACAAAAATATTTGTTGCTTAATGCAAAATGATCAGATGGTTATGGTTGTTTAACTTGAGGTGGTTTAGCAGTAAAGTAAGGAAACATACAACATTTACTTGCAAACATAAAGGAAACATATAACAATTACTTGCAAACATATAACATTTACTTTAAGTGTATTAAGCCATATCACCTTGCCATGGAACACGTCCAATATCCGAGACAAAGTAAGCAGCAAACTTATCCCTCATCTGGGCAACTTTCACTGTAGTCCTCAGAGGGTGATGACTGTAATCCTGCAAATTGCTATCAACCGATTCGTTAAGTTCTAATTGTTGTCGCTCTTTTTCAAGTATGAAATTGTGCATAACACCACACACTTTTACCACATCATCAATTGTCTGTTTTTAGATTAATGGGTGTTCCCAAAATATGCCATTTAGATGCCAGCAATCCAAAGGCACACTCCACAGTTCTTCGTGCCCTTGTCAGTCAGTAGCTGTAAATCCTTTAGGTGTGATTCAAGTCCTGACTCGAGTATGGTTTTATGAGGTTGACACACATTTTGAACGCCTTATCACAACAAACGGCATTGGCGGTCCTTTAGTGTTCGGAAGAGGTTGTGGTGGTGGTGGAAAATTAAAATCATTACCATACAAACGTTGGCCCATGTCAGAGTTTTTTGAAAGTCTGTGAGTCATTTCCTCGTCCAAATGAGCCAACGTCAACAGCGACAAATCTACAGTTAGCATCTGCAATTGCCATCAAAACAATGGAAAAGTATTTTTTATAAAAATACTCGGATCTACTTCCAGCAGGTTTCAGAATCCGAATGTGTTTGCTGCCCACAGCCCCAACATGATGGGAAAAGTATTAAGTTACGTACCGTAACGGTATTTTTCGGAAGCCCATGACAGCTCCACGAGAGAGGGGATCCGCCCTTCGGGAACAGGAAACCTACAGATACAAAAAGGGCGGCACCTCTCCCACGCATCAGTTGGATTACAGAGCTTGAGAGGCTACCATGGTTAGTACACCGCATATACACAATATATACAACCTATTCTTTAAACCATCTCCCACATAAGGTGAACTCGCAAATACAATCCTCTAAAGGGGTGCACGTGAACAAGGGAGGGAACTAAGGGTGCTGTCATGGGCTTCCGAAAAATACCGTTACCGGTACGTAACTTAATGCTTTACTCGGACTCCCATGACAGCACCACGAGAGAATTACAGAGATGTAAACTAAATTAGGGAGGGACTACAGCCTGCAGCACCCTTAGCCCGAAGGTGAGATCTGAGGAGGCACCCATGTCTAACCGATAGTGGTTAAAAAAGGTGGAAGGAGATGACCAGATGGCCGCCTTACATATCTGGTCAATTGATACTCCCGATCTCTCTGCCCAGGATGATGCCATGGCACGGGTGGAATGAGCCCTCAGGTTCTGTGGAGCTGGACCGCCACCTGCTGTGTAGGCAAGAGAGATAGCCTCCCTAATCCACCTTGCTAACGTGCGCTTTGACATTCTATACCCTTTCCTGGGACCTTGGAAGGATAAAAATAATGCGTTCTCCTTCCTCCAAGGATCTGTGGCTGCTAAATATTTAAGTAGGCATCTCTTAACATCTAGAGCCTGAAGTCTTTGTTCTTTAGGATTGGTTGGATTAGGGGTTAAGGAAGGCAGAACTATCTCTTGTGTCCTATGAAAATGAGATGTTACCTTGGGAAGGTATGCCGGGTCTGGCCTTAGGATTACTCTATCCTGTAAGAATTCTGTGTATGGAGGTAATCTGGAAAGTGCCTGTATGTCGCCTATTCTACGTGCAGATGTTATTGCTACCAAAAAGGCTGTCTTAAGTGATATCATCTTTAGTGAAGCAGAATCCAGAGGTTCAAACCGTTTCTCTGTCATGGCTGTCAGGACTAAATTTAAGTCCCAAGGCATACACCTATCTTTGAGTATGGGTCTTGATCTGGTAACTGCCTTAATGAATCTCGCTACCCATTGGTTACCGGCAATGTCGCATGCAAATAGGGCCCGTAAAGCTGAAACTTGCACTTTCAATGTGCTAGTGGAAAGGCCCAACTCGAGACCCCTCTGGAGGAATTCTAGGATCTGTTTTACAGGTATTCCATCCCTGATATTAAACTCACAGGTGGACAGGAATCGCCTCCAGGTTCTAGCATATATACCTGTGGTGGTTTGTTTCCTACTTTTTAGGAGTGTATCGATTACATTTTCTGAGAACCCTCTATCCCTCAATAGTGTCCTCTCAAACACCATGCCGTCAAACGGAGTCCCGCTACTTGTGGGTGGTTGACTGGCCCCTGGTAGAGGAGATCTGGAAGTTTCGGCAGTACCCAAGGATCGCCTACTGACATGGTCCTCAACCATGCAAACCAGGTCCTTCTGGGACAGAAGGGGGCAATCAATTTGACTCTTGCCCGTCTTCCCTGATCTTCCTCACTACCAGAGGTAGAAGGTTCAAAGGCGGAAAGGCGTAAGCCAGCGAGAAGTCCCATTTTATTAGGAGGGCGTCCACTGCCAGTGGATTTTCCCTGGGATTTAGGGAACAGAAAGTTTTTTCCTTCCTGTTTTCCTTGGTGGCAAAGAGGTCCACCTCCGGTCGACCCCATTTGCGGACAATCTGATTGTAGATGTCTGAGTTTAAGGCCCATTCTCCCCGCCTTAGGGCCCTGCGGCTTAGAAAGTCTGCTTTCATGTTGTCTTTTCCGCTGATGTGGAGCGCGGTTAAAGATAGAAAATTTTTCTCTGCTATCTGAAGGAGACGTTCCGTTATCCGCATCAGGGCGTTGGAGCGGGTTCCACCTTGGTGGTTGACATAGGCTTCCGCTACCTGGTTGTCCGAGAGTATCCTCACATGATGGCCCTGTAGATACATAATGAGTTTTTTAATGGCCAATTCAATCGCCAGCAGCTCCCTCTGGTTAGATGAGATCTCAGCATCGGAGTCCCACTGTCCCTGTACCACTATGTCCCCCATATGGGCCCCCCAACCCCAAGGACTAGCGTCTGTGGTTATTACGCGGGTTATCTGTATCACCCAGGGCACCCCCGAGGCTAAATTTCCGACATCGAGCCACCACCTAAGAGATGTAATAGTTGAGGGGCTTAGCAATACTTGACCCTGCAAGAAGCCCTCTAAGGTTCTGCTATTAACCAGGATGTCATTCTGAAGGGCCCTAGTGTGGAATTGTGCCCACTTGACCACTGGGATACATGAGGTTAGGGAGCCTAACAGGGACATGGCCTGCCTGAGGGTCATGGAGGGTCTATCGATTGCCCGAAGAACCTGCTGCTGTATCTGCTGTAATTTATCTACGGGTAACAGACACTGCTGGGTTTCAGAATTTAACAGCAAGCCTAGAAACTTCTGGACCTTTAAGGGCTGAAATCGGGACTTTTCGTAATTTATAATCCATCCGAGGTTCTCTAATCTGGACTTAGCTTTTTTAATCTGAGATAGACAATGGTCCACTGAATTTCCCACAATCAAAAAATCATCCAAGTATGGGATAACTAAGATGTCAACTTCCCGTAAATGAGCCATAACCTCGGCCACTATTTTTGTAAATACCCTGGGCGCTGCTGAGAGACCAAAGGGAAGGGCTCTATATTGATAATGACGGATTATACCGTCTATTGATACCGCCACTCTCATGAACTGCTGGAAATCTGCGTGGATGGGTACATGATAGTATGCGTCTTTTAAGTCCACTACCGCCATAAAACACCCTTCAAACAGCATCTTTATTGTAGAACGAATGGATTCGATTTTAAAGGTGCGTTTAACCAAAAATTCATTAAGAAAACGTAAATTAATAATCGTTCTGAATGTTTTATTTGGCTTTTGGATTAGGAATAAGGGAGAGTAGTATCCTCTTCCTCTCTCAGACTCTCGAACCTCTATCAGAACGTTTTTTAGACACAGGTTCAAGACCCCTGCTTCTAAAGCCGCCTGCTCGAAGGGTGAAGACCTTAAGGGTGTTGGTTTAAAGGTATCCCGTTGGACTTGAGTGAACTACAACCTGAGTCCGGTGGATATCACATTCCGCACCCAGTCACAATTGGTGACCTGTAGCCATGCTGGGAGGAAGGATGACAGTCTACCCCCACAGGAATTGCTAGTCATTGGTTTTGTCTTTTTCGCTCTCTCGACGAGCGTCTGAACATGAAGCCCGTACCTCTTCTCCTTCTATCCTCCCATCTGGGACGGTCTCTATTAGGTGAAGGGTTACGTCTTCTCCCTTGACCGAATCTCCTCCTATTAAATGGACGACAGTAAGATGCGGACCAAAGGTTTGGGAATTTCTTTTTATCATCCCCGGCCTTCTCCAGTAATTCGTCCAGGACTGCTCTGAATAAATATTCCCCCTCACACGGGATAGTACAGAGTTTCGCTCTGGACTGAATATCTCCCGGCCAGCACTTCAGCCACAGGGCTCTCCGAGCCGCATTAGAGAGTCCTGCTGCCCTGGCGGCCATTCTGACTGCATCAGCCGAGGCATCCGCTAGGAAGGCTGTGCCATCCTGGATTATTGGAAAGGCCCCCAAGATTGCCTGTCTAGATGTTCCCTGTTTTATCTGCGACTCTAACTGGTCCAACCAGACCATCATGGACCTGGCCGTGCAAGTCGATGATACTGCTGGTCTTAAGGAACCGGCTGCCATCTCCCAGGTATTTTTAAGGAAAGTATCTGCCTTCCTGTCTAGAGGATCTTTAAGGGACCCCATGTCCTCAAAGGGTAGCGAGGATTTTTTCAATGCTTTCGCAATAGCTGCATCTAATTTGGGGGCCTTGTCCCAAGTATTCATTGCTGTATCGTCAAAGGGATATCTCCGCTTGAGGGCTGGTGGTAGCGACCCTCTTTTATCTGGCTTTTTCCACTCTCTGCGGATGAGATCCTGGATCTTTTCATTTAGTGGGAAGACCCTACGCTTCCTCTGCTCCAGCCCCCCGAACATCACATCCTGCATGGATAATTGAGGCTTCGGCTCCTCCACCTCCATTGTTCCTCTGACCGCTTTTACCAATTTGTCTACTCGGTCGAGCGGCAGGCAAAACCGACCAGAGTCCTCTTCTTCTGAGGACGAGGGAGATGAAATATGGGAGCCCTTACTTCTCCTCCACTCTGTCGAGGAATCCGACTTCACCGGGTCCTCACCCCTTACACTCTCTGGCTGGGACAGGGATTTTAGGGTTTCCTTCATCTCTGCCCTTACTATATCCCTTAAACACGCCGCAGTTGCTGACAACTTTATCTTCCAAAAGGTAAGGGAGAAAACAAGGGGAACTGCTACCTTGGATCTAATCCTTATAAACAGGGAGGAAATGGTTGAGGAGGTAAAAGTGGCTGGGACCCTAGGAGGTAGCGACCATGCTATTTTAGAATTTTGGATAACTAGAGGTGGAAGACCTGTGAAGACTCAGACGTCAAGGTTAGATTTCAGAAAGGCAGATTTTAAGGGATTCAGAAAGAGAATTGGAGGGATCCAATGGCTGGATATCCTTAAAGACAAAAATGTCCAGGAAGGATGGGAAATCTTGAAAAATGAAATTCTCAAAGCACAGTTGTTAACAATTCCGAAAAGAGGGAAGAATAGGAAGCATTTAAGGAAACCAGGATGGATGAACACAGAACTTAAGCACATGCTAAAAAGGAAGAAAAAAATGTTTATAAAATGGAAAGAGGGAGGCATATCTAAAGAAGAATATAATGCTGTCTGCAGAACCTGCAGGGCACAATTCAGATTAGCTAAAGCTGAAAATGAACTGAGGCTTGCAAGAGATGTCAAAAGCAATAATAAAGGATTTTGGGGATATGTCAAAAGTAAAAGAAAAGTCAAAGATGCTATAGGATTTTTACAGGATGAAAATGATGAAATGGTAAGACAGGATGTTGAGAAGGCTGAACTTTTAAATTCCTATTTTGCATCTGTTTTCTCTCAGAAAGGAAATACAACATCAATTGTTATTCACTGTCCTATTAAGGGAATAGAAGAATCCAGGATATCTATAAACAGAAAGATAGTGAGGAAACACTTAGCTAACCTAAATGAATTCAAGTCTCCAGGTCCAGATGAATTACACCCCAGAGTACTGAAGGAGATAGCAGAAGAAATTTTTGAACCCCTCTCCATAATCTTTGAAAATTCTTGGAGAACAGGAGAAGTGCCAGAAGACTGGAGAAGAGCAAATGTTGTTCCTATCTTCAAAAAGGGGAAGAAGGTGGACCCAGGCAACTATAGGCCGGTGAGTCTGACTTCTATACCAGGAAAGATCTTTGAACAAATTATTAAACAACATGTATGTCAATACCTGGATAAGAATGAAGTGATTAAACAGAGTCAGCATGGGTTTCTAACTAATAAGTCATGTCAGACTAACTTAATTTCCTTCTATGACGGTATCACTGATTGGGTGGATCAAGGAAATGCTGTAGATATAGTATATCTTGACTTCAGCAAAGCATTTGACAAAGTCTCTCATACAATCCTTATTGAAAAAATGACTAAGTATGGAATGGACAAGGCAACTGTTAGGTGGATTCATAACTGGCTTAGTGATCGGACCCAAAGAGTGGTCGTAAATGGCTGCACATCCAGTTGGAAGAATGTCTCAAGTGGGGTACCACAGGGCTCTGTCCTGGGCCCTGTATTGTTCAACATCTTTATCAACGATTTAGATGAAGGAATTGAGGGTAAACTGATTAAATTTGCTGATGACACAAAGCTAGGAGGGATAGCTAATACTAGAGAAGAGAGAGAGAGGATTCAAAAAGATTTAAATAAACTGGAGAAGTGGGCAGCAACTAACAGAATGGTTTTTAACAGGGAGAAATGCAAAGTACTACATCTGCGCAATAAAAATGAAAAAAGCATATATAGAATGGGAGGAATAGGGCTAAGTGACAGCACATGTGAAAAAGACTTGGGTATACTAATAGATCACAGACTGAATATGAGTCAACAGTGTGATGCAGCAGCAAAAAAGGCAAATGCAATTCTAGGATGTATTGACAGAAGCATACAGTCTAGATCACGTGAAGTCATTATTTCCCTCTACTCCTCTTTGGTCAGACCTCATCTGGAATATTGTGTCCAGTTTTGGGCACCACATTTTAAAAAAGACATCAACAAACTGGAGCAAGTTCAGAAAAGAGCGACCAGAATGGTGACCGGTCTGCAAACCCTGTCTTATGAGGAAAGGTTGCAGGATTTGGGAATGTTTAGTTTGCAAAAGAGAAGACAGAGAGGAGACTTAATAGCTGTCTACAAATATCTAAAGGGCTGTCACATTGTAGAAGGATCAACTTTATTCTCATTTGCACAAGGAAAGACTAGAAGCAATGGGATGAAACTGAATGGGAAGAGACACAGATTAGATATTAGAAAAAACTTTTTGACAGTTAGAGTGATCAATGAGTGGAACAGGCTGCCACGAGAAGTGGTGAGTTCTCCTTCAATGGAAGTCTTCAAACAGAGGCTGGACAGACATCTGACTGGGATGATTTAGCGAATCCTGCTTTGAGCAGGGGGTCCCTTCCAACTCTACGATTCTATGATTCTATGATTCTACTGCGGGCGATTCCTCCGCCACTGTCTGCTGGATACAGGGGGGACATAACTTTTTGGGGCATGAATCTGGTAACGGGCATTCCCCTAGAATAAAACACAGAAGGAGGCCCCGTCACTGAGTGAACATTCACGAAGATCACTTACCAGTGCCACAATCAAGTACCGGAGAATGAGGGGGATTTTTCTCAGTCGATGCTCCTGTCCGCCTAGCGGAGCTCTTATGACTGGACTGGTCACTTCGTCCTGGACGCTCCTTACTGTCACTGGCCTCTTTCTTCTTCTGTTTGACCTGCCTAAGGTCATCCAGGGGCGGCAGTGAAGATTGTCGCTGTTGCCGCCGTTGCTGCTGCTTTTGCTGCTGCTCCTGATCGCTCTCCATTACTGGCTTGCAATAATGTGGCCAAGGCAAGGCACCCATCTAGGGTCCTGCCTATATACCCCTCCTCCGGACAGCAGATATCCTCCTGCCGCGCCCCCCCCCTAATAGGGCCCCCCTCCCCAGCTGGTGCCGCTTTTGGCAGGGGAACCGGCGCTTACCGGCGTCCTCCCGATGGGCGCCGCCATCTTGCGTCTCCGCGACTGCGCAGTGGCGCCGCCGACCCGGAAGCACCCCGAGGCTCCACCCCCTGACGTCACCACGACTCCGTGACCGGAAGTCACGCGGGACGCCCGGGCACTGCACTATGGAGCGCTCCCCGGCCCCAACACTCTGCAGCCGCGCCGGCCCCCCCCCGACCACCGCGATCGCGCCGCTGGAGTTGGGAGTCCCCGGGAGGCATACTCACTGGCGCGGTCTGCTTATGGAGACGGACCTCCTCCGGACGCCGCTCCCTGCTGTCTACGCCACCGCCGTGCCACCCATCCTGGGCCACCGTGGCGTCTTCCAGGAGCTCCGCACCAGGCCGAGGTAGGAGACCCCCTCGCTACCTGTACCGGCCGGCCGGCCTGGGATCCGGTCATCTGCAGGATTCCGTCCCCTCAGGAACAGGAAACCAACTGATGCGTGGGAGAGGTGCCGCCCTTTTTGTATCTGTAGGTTTCCTGTTGCCGAAGGGCAGATCCCCTCTCTCGTGGTGCTGTCATGGGAGTCCGAATAAATTACAAATGTCCAGGAATTTTGCAGCCAGAGTTCGGATGCGGGTTGGGGAAGGAATTGTGCATGTAGAATGACACATAAAGCCCTGCAGGTGACTCCAACAATCCCAGAAAGCGTGAACACTCCAATCCAGAATTGGAAATGTAGAAATCTTAAGGTGTCTCCGGTAGCCAGGAATCTTCCAAAAAGAAAATGGGGAAAAAAAACAGTACATGGCTTTTAGAACAATCATATTAATGATGGAAAAAAAATATGGCTTTTAGAACAATCATATTAAATGATGGGGGAAAAAAAAATCAGTACATGGCTTTTAGAACAATCATAATAATGACAGGTGTTTATTTTTCAAAATTACGTACCTCAGGGTAACCAACAGACGTTCCTCAGCAGGAATTGCTCAACGTACAGTAGCTGTGTGTCCTGCTTGGTGATGGATCCTCGGACACATTGCAGCAATTCATCGAAGTTCTGTTCCGACATCCTGGTGTATTCGAAAAACTTCTCCGGGTTTTCACGCAGCTCGTTGTACGAGTGGTAGGCTCCATAAATGAGGTATTGCTGTAACCGTACTGACCCGAAGAATAAAACCGCTTTAACAATTTTACCGCACGCAGAACGGTGTAAGCTCACCACCCAAAAGAAATTCATGAAACGCTGGATTTTGTTCATTCTGCGTCCCAAAAATCGGAATAAAAAGCGATCAAAAAATGTCACGTGCTCGAAAATGGTACCAATAAAAGCGTCAACTCGTCCCGCAAAAAATAAGACCTCACATGACTCAGTGGGTCAAAATATGGAAAAATTATAGCTCTCAATATGTGGTGATGCAAAAACTATTTTTACAATAAAAAGCGTCTTTTAGCGTATGACAGCTGTCAAATATAAAAACCGCCATAAATATTAAATCAAACCCCCCGTTATCACCCCATCACCCCCTTAGTTAGGGAAAAATAGTAAAATTAAAAAAAATGTATTTATTTCCATTTTCCCATTAGGGTTAGGGCTAGGGTTAGGGGTGTGTTGAGGTTAGGGTTGGAGTTAGAATTGGGGGGTTTCCACTGTTTGGGCACATCAGGTGCTCTCCAAACGCAACATGGCGTCTGATCTCAATTCCAGCCAATTCCGCCTTGAATAAGTCAAATGGTGCTCCTTCCCTTCCAAACTCTGCCATGCACCCAAACAGTGTTTTACCCCCACATATGGGGTATCAGCCTACTCAGGACAATTTGCAAAACAACTTTTGGGGTCCTATTTCTCCTGTTGCCCTTAGGAAAATAAAAAATTGGGGGCAAAAATATCATTTTTGTGGAAGCAAAATATGATTTTTTAATTTTTACACCTGGGCGTGGTAAACTTCTGTGAAGCACTTGGGGGTTCAAAGTGCTCACCACACATCTAGATAAGTTCCGTGGGGGGTCTAGTTTCCAAAATGGGGTCACTTGTGGGGAGTTTCAATAGTTTAGGTACATCAGGGGCTCTCCAAACGCACATGACACCCGCAGACCATTCCATCAAAGTCTGCATTCCAAAACATCACTACTTCCCTTCCGAGCACCGACGTGTGCCCATACAGTAGTTTTCTCCCACATATGAGGTATCAGCGTACTCAGGACAAATTGGACAACAACTTTTGCGGTTCATTTTCTCCTGGTATCCTTGGGAAAATCCCAAAAATTGGGGACTAAATGATCATGTTTGTGGAAAAAATACGATTTTTTTTATTTTCACGCCTGGGCATTATAAACTTCTGTGAAGCCCTTGGGGGTTCAAAGTGCTCACTACACATCCAGATAAGTTCCATAGGGGGTCTAGTTTCCAAAATGGGGTCACTTATGGGGGGATTCCACTGTTTAGGTACATCAGGGGCTTTCCAAACGCGACATGGTGTCCGATCTCAATTCCAGACAAAAAAAGTCAAATGGCGCCGCTTCCCTTCCGAGCTCTGCCATGCACCCAAATAGTCGTTTACATCCACATATGGGGTATCAGAGTACTCAAGACAAATTGCACAATAACTTTTGGGGGGTTCTGTTACCCTTGGGAAAATAAAAATTGGGGGTGAAAAGATCATTTTTGTGGAAATGATTTTTTAATTGTACCGCTGTACGTTATAAACTTCTGTGAAGCCCTCGTGGGTTCAAAGTTCTCACCATATATCTAGATAAGTTCCTTGGGGGGTCTAGTTTCCAAAATGGGGTCACTTGTGGGGGGTTTCCACTGTTTAGGTACATCAGGGGCTCTCCAAATGTGACATGGCATCCGATCTGAATTCCAGCCAATTTTGCATTGAAAAAGTCAAACAGCGCTCCTTCCCTTCTGAGCTCTCTCATGCGCCGAAACAGTGGTTCCCCCCACATATCAGGTATCAGCGTACTCAGGACAAATTGAACAATAACTTTTCCAGTCCAATTTCTCCTTTTACACTTGGTAAAATAAAAAAAAAATTGAACCTGAAGTATTTTTTGTGAAAAAAAGTTAAATGTTCATTTTTTTTTTTAAATATTCAAAAAATTCCTGTGAAGCACCTGAAGGGTTAATAAACTTCTTGAATGTGGTTTTGAGCACCTTAAGGGGTGCAGTTTTTAGAATGGTGTCACTTTTGGGTATTTTCTATCATATAGACCCCTCAAAGTGGCTTCAAATGTGATGTGGTCTGTAAAAATAAAATGGTGTTGCAAAAATGAGAAATCGCTGGTCAACTTTTAACCCTTATAACTTCCTAACAAAAAAAAAATTTTGGTTCAAAAATTGTGCTGATATAAAGTAAACATGTGGGAAATGTTATTTATTAAGTGTTTTGTGTGCCGTATCTCTGTGATTTAAGAGCATAAAAATTCAAAGTTGGAAAATTGTGAAATTTTCGCCAAATTTCCGTTTTTTTCACAAATAAACGCAAGTTATATGAATGAAATTTTACCACTATCATGAAGTACAAAATGTCACGAGAAAACTATGTCAGAATCACCGGGATCCATGGAAGCGTTTCAGAGTTATTACCTCATAAAGGGACAGTGGTCAGAATTGTAAAAATTGGCCCGGTCATGAACGTGCAAACCACCCTTGGGGGTTAAGGGGTTAATCATAGACGCAGAAAGCAAAAATAACAGAGAACATTAATACAAATGTAATCATAGACCTACATATACAAAACCATTTTGTTATCAGAGGAGTGGCTTTTACTACAAAGTACAGTTTTCAACGGAAAAAGAGTGGTGGATTTGTTTCAGAAATCTATTTGGATATTATTATTATTATTATTTATTGTTATAGCGCCATTTATTCCATGGCGCTTTACATGTGAGGGGGGTATACATAAAAACAAGTACAATAGTCTTAAACAATACAAGTCATAACTGGTACAGGAGGAGAGAGGACCCTGCCCGCGAGGGCTCACAATCTTCAAGGGATATATGCAACCGCTTTCCAGATGTGGAAACTACCATTCCAAACCTGCATGTGAATATATCTCAAGTCATTATTCCAAAGGTAGGCTATGTGCACACGCTGTGGTTTTTGCTGCGGTTTTGGCCCTGCGGAACCGCAGCAGATCCGCAGACATGGTACTTTACCATGTTAGCCTATGGGTTTTCAAAACCGCAGTGCTCATGCTGTTTTTTTCCGCGCGGTTTTGCTGCGGTTTTTTTTCCCGCAGCATGTCAATTATTTCTGCGGATTCTGCTGCGGTTTCACACCTTTAACATAGTAGAGGTGTGAAACCGCAGGCCAAACCGCAGCTTACCTGCGGTTCCGCGGGAAAAAACCCGCAGGTGAATCTGCAGTGTGTGCACATAGCCTAACAAAGGAAATTATAGGCATAAACATTAAAATAAACACTCCGTTCCTTCCCCCATCCCTACACCTCCACCTGATTGTCACATTCTGCTCTGCTCACATCTCTCATAGGAAGCTAAACTACAAGGAATAAGTGCACGGTTTGTTTTCTACTCTTCAGCCTCCAACTTGATTCCCAGCACTCATGCTGCAATCTATTCCTCTCGGCTCTATCAATCCCATGAGGTGTAAGCAGAGCATGGAGTGACCAGCCAGGGCAATAGGAGAGCATGGCACTCAGTTAGGGTGGGTGCTCTGATAGGGTCCAAATCCATTTATACCATGTAGAAAAGAATCTGGTACTCGTCGACAGAGGACTTTGAAATAAAAAATATCTTGTTTATAGACTGAATTTGGATGACGTTATTAAAGAGAAGTAAGGGTCATTTAGACCATTATGAAACACAAACTGAAGTGCGGACCACAGCAGTAAATGAAGAGACAGCGCTGGAGAAAGTGAGGTTTGTATACACAGAGGAAGAACTCTTCCCCTGCACATTCTAGCCACAGTTTCTACAGGGCTGATATTTTCTGTTTCAAAATCGTCTACAGTTGGGGAAACAAAGTATTGTCAGTTAGTTCTCCCATTTAAAAAGAGGAGAGTCCTGTAATTGACATCATAGGTAGACCACAACTATGAGAGTCAAAATGAGAAAACAAATCCAGAAAATCACCTTGTCTCATATGGGAAGATTTATTTTGCAAATTATGGTGGAAAATAAAGGGCCTGTCACACTAAGCGATATCGCTAGCAATATCGCTATAACGTCACTGGTTTTTGTGATGTTATAGCGATATCGCTGTGTCTGATACTTACCACCGACGGCTCTCCCGCTGGTTATCGCTGATCGCGCGAGAACGTCCTGGGCCGTTTCTCGTCGTCGGCTTCCTGCGGAGAGACGAGCGACGCGTGGACGCGGGCGGGAGGACGTCAGGATCACCTCGTCTGACAGGTAAGTAGCGACCCCCGACCCCTGCTATGTCACTGGTGAGATCTGCCTGTGTGGCAGCTCACTAGCGACCACTTAGCGATGCACCAGCGATCCTGACAGCGTCATATCGCTGGTCGGGATCGCTGGTGCATCGCTAAGTGTGACAGCACCTTAAAGTATTTGGTCACCTAAAAACATGCAAGATTTCTGGCTCTCACAGACCTAAAACTTCTTCTTTAAGAGGCTCCTCTCTATCCTCCATTCATTACCTGTAGTAATGGCACCCGTTTGAGCTTATCAGTATAAAAAACACCTGTATACAAACTCAAACCATCACACTCCAAACTCCACTACAATGAAGATCAAAGAGCTGTTGAGGGACACCAGAAACAAAATTGTAGCCCTGCACCAGGCTGGGAAGACTGAATCTGCAATAGGCAAGCAGCTTGGTGTGATGAAATCAACTGTGGGAGCCATAATAAGAAAATGGAAGACATACAAGACCACTGATAATCTCCCTCGATCTGGGGCTCCACGCAAGATCTCACCCCGTGGGATCAAAATGATCACAATAACGTTGAGCAAAAATTCTAGAACCACACGGGGTGACCTAGTGAATGACCTGCAAAGAGCTGGGACCACCTTAACAAAGGTTACCATCAGTAACACACTACGCCACCAGGGACTCAGATCCTGCAGTGCCAGATGTGTCCCTCTGCTTAAGCCAGTACATGCCCGGGCCCATCTGAAGTTTGCTAGAGAGCATTTGGATTATCCAGAAGAGTACTGGGAGAATGTCATATGGTCTGATGAAACCAAAGTAGAACTATTTGGTAGAAACTAAATTTGTTGTTTGGAGGAGTCAGAATGCCGAGTTGCATCCAAAGAACACCAAACCTACTGTGATACATGGGGGTGGCAATATCATGCTTTGGGGCTGTTTCTCTGCAAAGGGACCAGGTCGACTGATCCGTGTACATGAAACAATGAATGAGGCCATGTATCGTGAGATTTTGAGTGCAAACCTCCTTCCATCATCAAGGGCCTTGAAGATGAAATGTGGATGCGTCTTTCAGCATGATAATGATCCCTAGCACACCACCAGGGCAACGAAGGAGTGGCTTCGTAAGAAACATGAAGGTCCTGGAGTGGCCTAGCCAGACTCCAGATCTCAACCCCATAGAAAACCTTTGGAGGGATTTGAAAGTCCGTGTTGCCCAGCGACAGGCCCAAATCATCACTGCTCTAGAGGAATTGGCCAACATACCAACAGTGTGTGCCAACCTTGTGAAGACTTAGAGAAAACGTTTGACCTCTGTCATTGCCAACAAAGGATATATAACAAAATATTGAGATGACATTTTGTTAATGACCAAATACTTATTTTCCACGATAATTTGCAAAATAAATCTTGCCAAATCAGACAAGGTGATTTTCTGGATTTGTTTTCTCATTTTGACACTCATAGTAGTTGTCTACCTATAATGTCAATTACAGGCCTCTCATCTTTTTAAGTGGGAGAACTTGCACAATTGGTGGCTTACTAAATACTTTTTCCCCCCCACTTTATTAGCGAGTGTCAAATTCTTTTCAATACAGCCAAAACCAGTACCAGCTCTGCCAGCTGAAGGGACACTATAATTATCCTGAACTTTAAGGGCCAGTTACACATAGCGATATCGCTAGCAATATTGCTGTAACGTCACTGGTTTTGTGACGCAGCAGCGATATTGCGAGCGATATCGCTATGTGTGATACTTACCTCCGACCGGCTCCCCCGCTGGTTATCGCTGATCGCTCGAGAACATCCTGGACCATTTCTCGTCGGGCGCTTCCTGCTGGGCTTCCTGTGGCGCCGACGAGCAAAGCGTGGACGCGGGCGGGAGGACGTCAGGATCGCCGCGTCTGACAGGTAAGTAGCGACCCCCGACCGCTGATATGTCGCTGGTGAGATCTGCCTGTTTGGCAGCTCACTAGCGACCACTTAGCGATGCACCAGCGATCTATATCGTTGTCGGGATCGCTGGTGCATCGCTTAGTTTAAAGCCCCCGTTACACACTGCGATATCGCTAGCAATATCGCTGTAAAGTCACCAATTTTGTGACGTTACAGCGATATTGCTAGCGATATCGCTGCATGTGATACTTACCTCCGACCAGCTCCCCCGCTGGTTATCGCTGATCGCGCGAGAAGCTGCTGGACCATTCCTCGTCGGTCACTTCCTGCGGCGCTTCCTGCTGTGACGAGCGACGCGTGGAGCCGGGCGAGAGGACGCAGGATCGCCGCGTCTGACAGGTAAGTAGCGATCCCCGTCCCCAGCGATGTCGCTGGTGAGATCTGCCTGAGTGGCAGCTCACTAGCGACCACCTAGCGATTCACCAGTGATCCCGACCGCGTCATATCGCTGGTCGGGATCGCTGGTGAGTCGCTAGGTGTAACGGTACCCTTAGACTCTCGTAAATAAACACATTATATATATACACCTATGAATAGCTGAAGAGTGATCTTCAACATTATAAATATGAGAGAGAAGCTGTGTAGTCATCATCATTAAATCTGATAACAGCTTCTGTCCCCACATTCTTCCAGAACGTCAGTAGTAAAGTCCATGCAACAGCAAGTTCTGGTGATATAGATGGTAACCCATCTTCAGAGAGTATAAGGCTATGTAATTGTCAGGGGGTAACAATGAATTCACTTTACCCAACTGTGTACAGTAGAAGAATACCATGCATTTTCAGATAAACAGGAACTAATACTAGCTAAATAATATATTCTGGGGTACCACCGATAGAGTAAATTGCAAAGAGACCAACCAAGCTTTACTTTAATGTGAAAATGGTGGGCGCTGCAAGCAAGACATTTACCAATTTCTGCAACAAAACTCCAATAAAACATAGAAATGACAGCAGACTGCAGTTTCAGACACACCTTTAATATGTACAAAACATACTTACAGATGAAAGATAACACATCAGCAATGCTGCTATAAGCTGCAGTGTAAAATAAGCCGACACAAAAGCACATAGCTGAAATTTACACAGAAATATACTCGTCTCATGTCCTAATTGGGAATCTGCACCCAAGTCAGTGCAAAAGGCTAAGGGACTAAGAATCCAATAAATGTCAAGCATGTGCACACTGATGTATAGACATATGGTTTATTTAAAAAAAAATCTAAAATATATTACAAATACAAATAATGGGCAGGAAAGAAGTGGAGAGCATAGAAACATTTTTCTTTAAAAATATATATCTTTCACAAAGCAGGGATCATTTATTTATACTAGAACAAAAGGAAACAAAAAAAAAAAAACCCCATGAAGTTGAAAAAGCAGATTTATATATTTTTATAACAAAATATGAACTTGACACATGTATTGGTACGGGAATAGTACAGATTTTTATACTATTATCATCCAGTACAGCTAATATGTTCAACGCGAAATGGGTGCAGTCCCATCAGAGTCTTTTTTTTCCTTTAGTTTTAAAAATCATTCACTACATTTTACAGATTATTTATCAAATAGGCTACAAGTTCAACTTGTGGAGATGAAGTACATCTATCGTACAGGAAAAATAGCGCCGGCACGGAAATTGAAGGAAGATTGCAGAGCACTGTCTTTTCGTGACTTGTGGTGGAGCTTCACGTGGGATGTTCTAGATTTTACTCCAAGACCTACTACTTGCGTCACCGTGCAAAGGAAGCATGACCAAGCAGTAAGTTCCTCCAGTAGATGCACAGACAGTTTAAGCCCCAAAAACGGTCCCTGGAAGTCTCAGTGAGCTTTGTGTTTCCTTTTTTTGTGCTTTTTATCTTTCTTCTTGCTGTCACACTTTGTACAAAACCACTGATCTATTTCTGGCTCTGCCGTTAATCCAACACAAGGCCTGAAAAAGAAACAGATTGAAAAACTAAGAACAAGATAGAAGAGTGAGACTACACAATACAGAGCGCATAAGCACTCAAGAGAGACGAAATTAGCCGCCGAAGTAGTAAAAGATTGCATGAAGGTAAGGAATAGGCAGACATTATAGGGATAGGTGGACATTCACCAGCCAAGATTATCAATGCATTATTCAGATGGAAGAAACTAAACAAGCAGCTGAATTTTAGGTTATGGGCCCACACTGAGGATTCAATGAATGTCAACTGGCTATATACAAGTTGATCATAGGTGGATAGTACAATCATGGACTGGGGGGGTGAGATCATTATAATTGAAGCCATGAGGGGCCCAAATGTATCTGAGATCAAAGGGAATCTGTCAGGATTGCCATTTAAACTAAGAGCAGCATAATGAAGAGGCAGAGTGACTGATTCCAGTGATGTGTCATTTACTAGGCTGTGTGCTGTCATTTCAATACAATCAGTGTTTGAGAGCAGCAGAAGATTATCACTAGAGGACAAGGTGTTGTGCAAAATACCAGTAGAGGAAACCAGTAGATCAAGGATATTTATTGTCAATGCCTCAAAATCAACAATGATGATGATAAACCGCACAGAAATATCCTTGTTCTCATGATTTCATTTATTGGTATTCTAGGCAGCGAAGTGAACCCCATTTCTCCATTGTTTCTTCTTCTATATCTTGAGGGTCTGCAGCAGCCAACATTTTCAAGCTGTTTCAGTTATGTCTCACAACTTTATCAGGCCAGCAATACCCAAGCTCCCTGATCCCCCCCCCTTAAACACTGGATAAGACCCTATTGCGCTATTGTTTTTTTCCAGCTTTCATTCACTTATCCTTGCAAAGTAGAAACTACTCATATACATAAAACATGCACTGCGGCCATGTACATACAGTGGCTAAGGAAAGTATTCAGACCCCTTTACATTTTTCACTCTGTTTCGTTGCAGCCATTTGGTAAATTCAAAAAAGTTCATTTTTTCTCATTAGTGTACACTCTACACCCCATCTTGACTGAAAAAAAACAGAAATGTTTGCAAATTTATTGAAAAAGAAAAACTGAAATATCACATGGTCATAAGTATTCACACCCTTTGCTCAGACACTCATTTAAGTCACATGCTGTCCATTTCCTTGTGATCTTCCTTGAGATGGTTCTACTCCTTCACTGGAGTCCAGTTGTGTTTAATTAAACTGATAGGACTTGATTTGTAAAGGCACACACCTGTCTATATAAGACCTCACTGCTCACAGTGCATGTCATACCAAATGAGAATCATGAGGTCAAAGGAACTGGCTAAGGAGCTCAGAGACAGAATTGTGGCAAGGCATAGATCTGGCCATGGTTACAAAAGAATTTCTGCAGTACTCAAGGTTCCTAATAGCACAGTGGCCTCAATAATCCTTAAATGGAAGAAGTTTGGGACCACCAGAAGTCTTCCTAGACCTGGCCGTTCAGCCAAACTGAGCAATCGTGGAAGAGCCTTGGTGAGAGGTAATGAAGAACCCCAAGATCACTGTGGCTGAGCTCCACAGGTGCAGTAGGGAGATGGGAAAAAGTTCCACATAGTCAACTATCACTGCAGCCCTCCACCAGATGGGTCTTTATGGCATAGTGGCCCGACGGAAGACTCTCCTCAGTGCAAGACATATGAAAGCCCGCAAAGAGTTTACTAAAAAAAACACATGAAGGACTCCCAGACTATGATAAATAAGATTCCCTGGTCTGAGGAGATGAAGATAGAAATTTTTGGTGATAAGTCTAAGCGGTATGTGTGAGAAAAAAACAAGCACTGCTCATCGAATGCCCAATACAATCCCAACAGTGAAACAAGGTGGTGGCAGCATCATGCTATGGAGGGTGTTTTTCAGTGCAGGGACAGGACGACTGGTTGCCATTGAAGGAAATATAAATGCGGCCAAGTACAGAGATATCCTGGATGAAAACCTCTTCCAGACTGCTCTGGACCTAAGACTTGGCCGAAGGTTCACCTTCCTACAAGACATTGACCCTAAGCACACAGCTAAAATAACAAAGGAGTGGCTTCAGAACAACTCTGTTACCATTCTTGACTGGCCTAGCCAGAGCCCTGACCTAAACCTAATTGAGCATCTCTGGAGAGACCTGAAAACGGCTGTCCACCAACGTTCACCATCCAACCTGACGGAACTGGAGAGGATCTACAAGGAAGAATGGCAGAGGATCCCCAAATCCAGGTGTGAAGAGCTTGTTGCATCATTCCCAAGAAGACTCAAGGCTGTACTAGCTCAAAAGGGTGCTTATACTCAACACTGAGCAAAGGGTCTGAATCCTTATGACCATGTGATATTTCAGTTTTTCTTTAATAAATTTGCAAACATTTCTACATTTGTTTTTTTTTCAGTCAAGATGGGGTGCAGAGTGTACATTAATGAGGAAAAAAAATGACCTTTTTTGAATTTACCAAATGGCTGCAATGAAACAGAGTGACAAATTTAAAAGGGTCTGAATACTTTATGTACCCACTGTACAATGCAATTTTCTTTAGTTTTCATAAAATCGTCTTTTTCTGCTGCAGCATGAGCAGAGCATTGGGTGACTTGTTAGCACGAGTTAAAGGGGTTATATAATCAATAGATTTTGGAATAATAATAACTTCCATAATTTTATGTGTTGGAAAAAAAGAATGTTCCTGTGCGGAGATAATCTTAATAATATGCCCCTGCTGTGTACTGTGTAATGGCTGTGTCTGATCATACAGGAACATGGTCTGATCACACCACAGCTCCTGGGCAGGGGAGGATGCAAAAGAGAGATACAGGCATTACAGCACGGGATCCTAAACGATTTTTTCTTTGAGGTAAAACAATATTTAAAAACAGGCAGAGAAATAGTTTTTTACAAAAAGAATAAGCTGTAATTCCATGCTGTCCTGTCTGTATATTCTTTCTTCCTCCCCTGCCCAGGAGCTGTGGTATAGTCAGACACAGTCATTACACAGTACACAGCAGGGGTACATTTATAACATTTTATTTAAACACATCCAATTGTGGAAATTATTATTCCAAGATCTATTGATTAAAATAAACTTTAAAATTGACTTTGTTGGTGGGAAAATCTCTGAGGTTCTTTCTGCCCTTTTTTTTATTCTATCCGGTCAGTGTCGGTGGGTATATCGAAGACTCCGAAGGGCACTCATATTAACCGGTAGTGTTCGCCTCATGTATGTAAATCTAGTCATGATAACTAAGATGGCGTGATTCTCAAGAAGATGCCAAAAAAAAAAAAAAAAAGATTGGGGATCACACCCCCTAAGCTAACAAGACTAGGTTTCCATACGGGGCACAAAAAGGAGAGTGAGCCATATCTCAAGAAAGAAGAAAAAAAAAATAGAAAAATCGACAGATTCATTTGAATGTCGACGATTAGCCCAGGTTATGAAAAAAAATTAAAATATGATATTTGTGTGAAGTGACAGGCCGTCTGTAAGCACAATTCCTAGCTGCTCCCAGTATAGAGCACTCAGGGTAATGCTCTCCACCAGCCCTGAGCAGCAGCACATT
Source organism: Dendrobates tinctorius (assembly GCF_039654945.1). Taxonomy (NCBI): domain Eukaryota; kingdom Metazoa; phylum Chordata; class Amphibia; order Anura; family Dendrobatidae; genus Dendrobates; species Dendrobates tinctorius. The sequence goes on from NW_027361773.1 coordinate 7,440,944, forward strand.
GCGCTATACCGATTGCAGAATTAAAATAGGATGCGGCTGATCTCTGGTCAATCACGGCAAGTTTCCTGTCAATCAGTATTACTTCGGTTTGCACCATGCAGATAAACAAAGCCTCTTAGCTTCCTGACCATTATCAGTATATTTTAAGGTGCAGAATAAGCATTGTGTTTATAAATGCGGAGTCTGACCAAGAGATTTTCAGGTATCTCGACTCTGAACAAGCTCTTTACTTGGGAGATTTGCACATATGGGGAGCAATTCTCAATGCACAGTATACTGGTTAAGGGGAAATGCGGAGTCTGACCAAGAGATTTTCAGGTATCTCGACTCTGAACAAGCTCTTTACTTGGGAGATTTGCACATATGGGGAGCAATTCTCAATGCACAGTATACTGGTTAAGGGGAAATAAGGGAACTTCATTAAAGCATGCATTTCACAGCAAATTAGTTATCAAAAGCTGAGGACGAATTACCCAGCTAGGTAAAGGCCTATCAAGCCATCACCTGTCGAGGACATATCTCATACACCTTTGCAGGTTGGCACTTCAGCAGTCAAAGATGTGCGAGTTGGTCCTGACTACGAATGGCCATCTCAGCTAGAGATGTGATCCAGGGCTCATTCTGAGATATGTTCTGGATACTGATGGCTATTAGTGATGAGCAAGTTACTCGTTGCTCGGGTGTCCTCCTAGTATTTTGGCGTGCTCGGAGATTTAGTTTTCTTCGCTTCTGCTGCATGATTTGCGGCTGCTGGACAGGCTGAATACATGTGTGGAATGCCTGTTTGTTAGGGAATTCCCACATGTATTCAGCCTGTCTACAAGTCGCAAATCATGCTGCTGAGACGACGAAATGTAAATCTCCGAGCACGCCAAAATACTTGGAGATCACCCGAGCATGTTCTGAAAAACCCGAGCAACTCGCTCATCACTAATGGCTCTCTCTCTTCTACAAACATGATTCAGGACTCATTCTTAGGTATGTCCTGGCTACTGATGGCTCTCTCTCTTCTACCGACATGATCCAGGACTCATTCTTAGATATGTCCTGGCTACTGATGGCTCTCTCTCTTCTACCGACATGATCCAGGGCTCATTCTGAGATATGTCCTGGCTACTAATGGCCATGTGTCACCTACAGAGGCGAACCAAAGCTTATTATAAGATGTGCCCTGGCTACTAATGGCCATCTCTTAGCTATAGAAGCGATCTACGGTTCATTTTGATTCTCAGCTTCAAAATGAGTCTTGAGCAGGGTCGTAGCTACAGCGAAGAATCTGGTCTAATTTTGAAGATTTGGATCACTACTTTAGCTTCGATATGACCATTAGTGGCCAGGATGCATCTCATCATAAGCCCTGGATCGCTTTTGTAGCTGCGATCAATCCTGAGATACAATCTTTTAAAATTCCATTTCCACCAGTGTGCAGTAGGAAAGAGGAGGCTGCGGGGGAGCAAATAGGCTGCAAGAGGGACAGGACAGAGATTACATGTGACCGCCCTCCTGTCCCAGTGTAACGCTAGGTGTGCATCACATCAGCAAAGTAAGAAAAAAAAGTTTGTTTGCAGTTCTATGATCACTATATTAAGAAAAAAATAAAATGGACAAAACGCACTTTTATGTTGTCATAGTGTTTGTATTGTGAAGAGTAAAGTAGGAGTAAAACAATATAAATTTGGAATCTTGGTTAATGCAGTGACCCACAGAATAACGTTGATAAACCACACTGCCATGGATGAAAAAAAAGCCTTCAATAGCAGAAAAAAATTAAAACAAAAAAACAGCAATTTTAAATTTTTGCCATCTGATGCATATTAATTTCTTGAAGACACTTTTGGGGTAAAAATGAATTGATTGGTAGAGTTTTGGGGGGGGGGGGGGGTTAGTGGGTCCTCCTATATTAATACCTCAGGGACTCTGCAAATGCAATATTGTGACTGAAAATAATTCCTGCAAGATTTGTGCTCTACATGGCGCTCCTTCCCTGCTAACCCTCGATATGTGCCCAGTTTATGAACAGATATAGGCTATTCCCATACTTAGGGAAAATTGAATAATGAAATATAACATTTTTTCTTATTATTGTAGAAATTAATTTTTTTTTTTGCTCAAATCTACATGATGTAGTAAACTTTTTTCTTTTCAAATTTTCACAGGCCATTGTGTAAACAGGTTGTCCACTACTTTAGCATTGATGACTTCTCCTTAGTATGGGTCATCAATGTCTGATCTGTTGGAGTCCGATAACCGGCACCTTTGCCGATCAGCTGCTGTGTCGGCGTAACTTCTGTCAGCGGCCACCAATAACAGCTGATCGGCAGGGGTGCCCGACTCCAACAAATCAGACATTGATGACTTATCCGTTATCAATGCTAAACTAGTGGACCTCTTTACAAGAAAAAAAAAAAATCTGTGAAACACCTGTAAGGTTAAAATGTTCACTACGTCCCCAGATGGATTTCTCGAGGGGTGTAGTTTCCAAAATGGGTTCACTTCTGGGGGGGGGGGGGGGGTTCTTTTGTGCTAATACCTCAGGGGCTCTGCAAATGCAAAATGGCAAAAGAAAGAAAATGCAGCAAAAATTGAATCCAACAAGCAGAGTGCAATCACATGTAGGGTATATCCGTACTTGGCAGAAATAAGGTAACAAATTGGGGGGCATTTTAATCCTATTTCTCCTTGTGGAAAAATACGTCACTTTATACACGCGGGCACCTTGATAGCATTTTGATACAAAATACCAAGTGGCATTTTGACAATTTGCCAGATGTATAGTCTCAGAAAACAAAGGTAAGGGGGTTTAATATTAAATTATTATTTTGTAATTTAGATTTTATTTGTTCTCCTCAAAAGTTCTAGATCTTGTATTGGCTACCAGAGGCACAAAAATGTCAAAAAACCCCAGACAGTGAAATGGTTAAACACAGTATTAGAAGGACCTATTATTCACAAGTAGTGGAAAATGTCTACCAAGTCCATGAAAAACACCATGCGATTCAGTAATAGATAAATGCTTCTGGTGAATACATCAATGCTCATATTATATAGAGTAACCCTCTAATGTTTGGATAGCTTTACCTAAAATATATATCATGGCAAAAAGCATAAAATACAATTAGCTTACCAATGATACCAGTCATCGCATCCATCACATCCAATCATTGGACTGCCATCATCGAGCTTATTACAACCTGGACAGATCCATATCTGATTCCCCCACTCATCGCGGATCTGTAAAAAGATTAACAAGTGTACAAGTATCCGGTCTTATTACCATTCCTGACTGAGCCAAAAGACAACACGTGCAAAATAAATTATAGGCGATCGGTACTAACTTTCTCATTAGTTGGAGGGAGAGAGGGGCGATAGCTGGGATCCCTGATAAAGCGTTACATCCGTGACTTTATGGAAAAACCACCACTAACAAGCAGGAAATTGAAACTTTCATGCCTGTTGTGCCCGGCGCCGTTCTTCCCTCGCGAAAAGCGGTCACAGACTTCTACTGCTGACACAACTTCAGCCGTCTTTCTGATTGAAAGCCGGCTTCCTCAATTAGGCAGCGGGTAGCCGGCTGTCAATCAGAATGACGTTAAAAGTCCCACCCAGTCGACAGAGTGGAGTTGAAAAGAAACCAACGCACTGTAGACGTTACGTCAGAAGAGGCTTCTAAATCCCCAGCAGGAGCGTCTGTGACTGCTCTGTGTCGGGGAACAACAGCACCAGAAATAACAAGCAGGTAAGCTGCAATTACCTGTCTGTTAGTGCTTAGGTACATTTTTAGTTTTTTATAAAGTCCCGTATAGCCACCTTTAAGACACCCATATATATTAGATTAACGTAAGCTGAAACAGTTGACAGTGACAGGTTCGACCAATAATCTAACGTGTATGGGGGCGCCGGCTGACTGATGGCCGGAGGAGACGTGAAGTTGCATGTCTGATGTTGGACTGCCGATCGAAATATTCTCCAAGTGATAGTTGCCAACTGACACATCAGCTGGCAGCTTTTCTTGGAGAACACAAGAAAGCTGGGTCAAACGAATGCTCCCGTGTATGGGAGAGTCAGTTGAAATGGCTGTCGGCCGAACAATCGGCTAAGGGATCAAACGGATGACAACCATCTAATGTGTGTGGGAGATTTGGCCGATCACTGTGTTCTATCGAGAAAAGCTGCTGGCTGATGTGTCCTTTGGCAACTCTTGGAGAACATTTCGTAAGTTAATTCATTGCAGGAGGAACAATAAAGCAATAGCACAAGAAAATCAGGAAAACTGCTTTAGCACACAGAAAATATTTGGTCAGAAAGCCGTGTCAAGGGAGATGCCAGGTCTCCTTAAAAGGCTTTCATTCAATTTGTGTCAACATTACCTAGAAAGTGTCAACTAATATTTAGAAAACTCGTATTGATCACTTGTCAGCCCTCCCCATGGACATGCCCAGTTCCATCGAGTTGTACTGTAGCCAGCTTGTCCAGCACACAGCTTTAAATCTTCAGACTTGAATGCCCGCTGAATGTACACATCCCAACAGACATGCAATACCATCGCCCAGAATGTGTTCATTCATGAACTTACACTAGACATTATATTCGCATGAAAACAGATCCACATACTTCAGTTTTTTTATTGTAGCAAGAAATATGCAAGACTGAGAATCAAGATCTCGCTTCTGTCTGCAGGAGCACACATCTCCCCCAGCCTCCCAGTTTCCCAATGACTGGAGGGCGGAGGTTCCTAACCGATTGGCAGCTCCGACAATCCGATGATTTTTTCGAGGCAGCTTTTCTTCTGTAGTGTTGAATGTGCAACAGAACTGAAGCTGGCTGGTATCAGGAGCTAACAACCGGCTCGTCTCAAGCAATGCTTATGAGCTCACTATAGAAAAATACTCAGGCTGTTTGGCAACCGCTGGTGGACAGCAGCGGTAGATGGTCGCCGAGACAATGAGCAGTAAAGAATATAAATATAATATTTCTGGAGAACAGCACAAATAATTAGTTAACTTGCTCGTATTCACAAGCATCTTGCAAATTTAAGCATCATAAAATATGGGAATGAGTCTTTAAAAGGTTTTGTGTAGATTTGCTTACAGAACACCTGCCTCAGATTACAGTACCATCCACGTACATGAGATGTGAACAAATCGTCACATGTTCAGGAATTAATACGTATTAATAGACTTGTGGTGAGGGTTTTTAAATCCGCAGCATGACAACATCCATTTTGGATTTTTTTACTGTAGATTTCATCCCTTTAATGGATTATTACACCCAGTGTGCACCTCCCTTACAGTAACCTGACAGAGGGTCAGCCTAGAAGTACAGAAGTTACCCCACAGTCCTAGCAATTACATATGCACAGAAGACTTTTAGTTTTATTGCACCCTTACTTATTAGCTAAAGTCTCCAGTTCAACTTGCTGATAAGATCAAGGGTAGAACATGTTGTTACTGAGTAACTTTCCATTTACTTTATGACATCTCTATCAATTGGAATGAAAATCCAAGTGAAACAAAAGCAGAAGACAAGTCCCATTCACACTGGATAATTGACCAGATCCAGTCAGCTAAACACTGCTCTGCCACCTAGAATTAACATTTCCACTGTCCTAACTGGAGATGAGGGCTGAGACTGCACTAAGGGGCAAGTCATCACAAATAAGTGTTGAAAACAACAATTATAATGAAAGGCACTCATACCCACATTTACAGAGCCCTCTGTGATTTTTAAGCTTTATGCACATTGAGTCAAGCGGAACCTTTCACCAGGTTTGGGCTGATATAAGTTATGGCCACCACCTTTCAGGCCTGATATACAGTACAAACCAAAAGTTTGGACACACCTTCTCATTCAAAGAGTTTTCTTTATTTTCAAGACTATGAAAATTGTAGATTCACTCTGAAGGCATCAAAACTATGAATTAACACATGTGGAATTATATAATTAACAAAAAAGTGTGAAACAACTGAAAATATGTCTTATATTCTAGGTTCTTCAAAGTAGCCACCTTTTGCTTTGATTACTGCTTTGCACACTCTTGGCATTCTCTTGATGAGCTTCAAGAGGTAGTCACCAGAAATGGTCTTCCAACAGACTTGAAGGAGTTCCCAGAGATGCTTAGCACTTGTTGGCCCTTTTGCCTTCACTCTGCAGTCCAACTCACCCCAAACCATCTCGATTGGGTTCAGGTCTGGTGACTATGGAGGCCAGGTCATCTGGCGTAGCACCCCATCACTCTCATTCTTGGTCAAATTGCCCTTACACAGCCAGGAGGTGTGTTTGGGGTCATTGTCCTGTTGAAAAATAAATGATGGTCCAACTAAACGCAAACAGGATGGAATAGCATGCCGCTGCAAGATGCTGTGGTAGCCATGCTGGTTCAGTATGCCTTCAATTTTGAATAAATCCCCAACAGTGTCACCAGTAAAGCACCCCCACACCATCACACCTCCTCCTCCATGCTTCACGGTGGGAACCAGGCATGTAGATTCCATCCGTTCACCTTTTCTGCGTCGCACAAAGACACGGTGTTTGGAACCAAAGATCTCAAATTTGGACTCATTAGACCAAAGCACAGATTTCCACTGGTCTAATGTCCATTCCTTGTGTTCTTTAGCCCAAACAAGTCTCTTCTTCTTGTTGCCGGTCCTTAGCAGTGGTTTCCTAGCAGCTATTTTACCATGAAGGCCTGCTGCACAAAGTCTCCTCTTAACAGTTGTTGCAGAGATGTGTCTGCTGCTAAAACTCTGTGTGGCCTTGACCTGGTCTCTAATCTGAGCTGCTTCAAGAGGTAGTCACCGGAAATGGTCTTCACTTCACAGGTGTGCCCTGTCAGGTTTAATAAATGGGATTTCTTGCCTTATAAATGGGGTTGGGACCATCAGTTGGGTTGTGCAGAAGTCTGGTGGATACACAGGTGATAGTCCTACTGAATAGACTGATAGAATTTGTATTATGGCAAGAAAAAAGCTAAGTAAAGAAAAACGAGTGGCCATCATTACTTTGAGAAATGGAGGTCAGTCAGTCCCAAAAATTAGGAAAACTTTGAAAGTGTCCCCAATAATAATAATAAATTTTATTTCTATAGCGCCGACATATTCTGCAGCACTTTACATTTCAGAGGGGACTTGTACAGACAATAGACATTACAGCATAGCAATAATCACATAGATTATAACAGATACCAAGAGGAATGAGGGCCCTGCTCGCAAGCTTACAGTCTATGAGGAAAGAGGTAGACACGAAAGGTGGGTGGTAACAGTTGCCCTGATTGTTTGGACCAACCATAATGTCAAGTGTGTAACAGTACAGACACAGAGGGCTAATGGATGCATTTAAGGTACTGTCACACTTAGCGATGTACCAGCGATCCCGACCAGCGATATGACGCGGTCAGGATCGCTGGTACATCGCTAAGTCATTGCTAGTGAGCTGCCAACAGGCAGATCTCACTAGCGACATCGCTGGGGACGGGGGTCGCTACTTACCTGTCACACCAGGCGATCCTGCGTCCTCCCGCCCGGCTCCACGCGTCGCTTGTCGTCACAGCAGGAAGCGCCGCAGGAAGCTGACGACGAGAAACAGTCCAGCCTGTTCTCGCGCGATCAGCGATAACCAGCGGGGGAGCCGGTCGTAGGTAAGTATCAGACACAGCGATATCGCTAGCAAAATCGCTATAACGTCACAAGTTATAGCGATATTGCTAGCGATATCTCTTAGTGTGACATGCCCTTAAAGCACGTGGGAACATGATGCGGGGAACCTGGTTATGGTAAAACTTTTGGCTGTGCCACACAGGGATAGATTAGGTTAATGTGTTGAGGCGGTAGGCCAGTCTGAATAAATGCGTTTTCAGGGCACGCTTAAAATTGTGGGGATTGGGGACTAACCGTATTGACCTGGGAAGTGCATTCCAAAGAATTGGCACAGCACGTGTAAAGTCTTGGAGACGGGAGTGGGAGGTTCTGATTATTGAGGATGCTAACCTCAGGTCATCAGCAGAATGGAGGGTGCGGGTAGGGAGGTATACTAAAACAAGGGAGGAGATGTAGGGTGGTGCTGAGCCATGGAGTGCTTTGTGGGTGATGGTAATAAGTTTATACTGAATTCTGGAGTGGATGGGTAGCCAGTGTAATGACTGGCACAAGGTAGAGGCATCGGTGTAACGATTGGTGAGGAATATGATCCTGGCTGCAGCATTCAAGACAGATTGGAGAGGGGAGAGTTTGGTAAGAGGGAGACCGATTAGAAGAGAGTTACAATAGTTGAGATGAGAATGAATAAGAGAAACAGTAAGAGTTTTTGCAGAGTCAAAAGTAAGAAAAGGTCGAATTCTAGAGATGTTTTTGAGGTGCAGATGACAAGAGCGAGCCAGTGATCGAATGTGGGGGGCGAAGGAAATCTCGGAGTCAAGTATGACCCCAAGACAGCGGGCATGTTGCTGGGGAGTAATAGTGGAACCACACACAGAAATGGCAATGTCGGGTATAGGTACATTTGTAGAGGGAGGAAACACGAGTTCAGTCTTTGACAGGTTCAGTTTCAGATATAGTGAGGACATGATGTTAGACAAAGCGTTTAGACAATTGCCGGTGTTTTCTAGAAAGGCTGGCGTGATATCAGGAGAAGAAGCGTATAATTGGGTGTCATCAGCATAGAGATGGTACTGGAAACCAAATCTACTGATTGTTTGACCAATAGGGGCAGTGTACAAGGAGAAGAGGAGGGGGTCTAGAACCGATCCTTGAGGAACCCCAACAGTAAGGGGAAGGTGAGAGGAGGAGGAGCCAGAAAAAGATACAGTAAAGGAGCGGTCAGAGAGATAGAAGAACCAGGAGAGAATGGTGTCCTTGAGGCCAATGGAACAGAGCATAGTGAGGAGGAGCTGATGATCCACAGTGTCGAATGCTGCAGAGAGATCCAAGAGAATTAGCATGGAGTAATGACCATTTGATTTACAGTAGCTGTTAGTAGATCATTAGAGACTAGTGAGGGCAGTTTCAGTAGAGTGTAAAGAGCGGAAACCGGATTGGAGAGGGTTGAGAAGAGAGTTATCAAAGAGATAGTGGATAAGACGGGAGTGGACCAGGTGTTCCAGGAGTTTAGAGATGAAGGGAAGATTAGAGACAGGTCTATAGTTAGGGGCACAGTTTTGGTCGAGGGATGGTTTTTTAAGTAGTGGATGTATGATGGCATGCTTAAATGAGGAGGGAAAGATACCAGAAGAGAGAGAGAGGTTAAATATTTTAGTTAGGTGAGGGGTGACAGCAGGGGAAAGGGACTGGAGGAGATGTGACGGAAATGGATCACTGGTGCAAGTGGTTTGGCGAGAAGATGCAAGGAGCCTGCTTACTTCTTCTTCTGTGACTGGTTCAAAATCAGAGAGTGCGCTAGATGCAGTGGGGGAGGGAGGACAAAGCATGGTATGTGGTGATTGGGAGATAATTTCCTGTCGAATCTGGTCAAGTGCAGTGGCAAAAACCATCAAGTGCTACAAAGAAACTGGTTCACATGAGGACCGCCCCAGGAAAGAAAGACCAAGAGTCACCTCTGCTGCAGAGGATAAGTTCATCCGAGTCACCAGCCTCAGAAATCGCAGGTTAAAAGCAGCTCAGATTAGAGACCAGGTCAAGGCCACACAGAGTTTTAGCAGCAGACACATCTCTGCAACAACTGTTAAGAGGAGACTTTGTGCAGCAGGCCTTCATGGTAAAATAGCTGCTAGGAAACCACTGCTAAGGACAGGCAACAAGAAGAAGAGACTTGTTTGGGCTAAAGAACACAAGGAATGGACATTAGACCAGTGGAAATCTGTGCTTTGGTCTAATGAGTCCAAATTTGAGATCTTTGGTTCCAAACACCGTGTCTTTGTGCGATGCAGAAAAGGTGAACGGATGGAATCTACATGCCTGGTTCCCACCGTGAAGCATGGAGGAGGAGGTGTGATGGTGTGGGGGTGCTTTACTGGTGACACTGTTGGGGATTTATTCAAAATTGAAGGCATACTGAACCAGCATGGCTACCACAGCATCTTGCAGCGGCATGCTATTCCATCCTGTTTGCGTTTAGTTGGACCATCATTTATTTTTCAACAGGACAATGACCCCAAACACACCTCCTGGCTGTGTAAGGGCAATTTGACCAAGAATGAGAGTGATGGGGTGCTACGCCAGATGACCTGGCCTCCATAGTCACCAGACCTGAACCCAATCGAGATGGTTTGGGGTGAGTTGGACTGCAGAGTGAAGGCAAAAGGGCCAACAAGTGCTAAGCATCTCTGGGAACTCCTTCAAGTCTGTTGGAAGACCATTTCTGGTGACTACCTCTTGAAGCTCATCAAGAGAATGCCAAGAGTGTGCAAAGCAGTAATCAAAGCAAAAGGTGGCTACTTTGAAGAACCTAGAATATAAGACATATTTTCAGTTGTTTCACACTTTTTTGTTAATTATATAATTCCACATGTGTTAATTCATAGTTTTGATGCCTTCAGAGTGAATCTACAATTTTCATAGTCATGAAAATAAAGAAAACTCTTTGAATGAGAAGTTGTGTCAAAACTTTTGGTCTGCACTGTACATCATTCTATAATGCTGTATATCTGCCCCAACCCAACCTGAAGGAAAAGAAAAATATTTATTATACTCACCTGTGGGGCGGCCCGGTCCGAGGGGTGTCGATGCTCTTGGATCGACACTTCTCAGCTTCTTACGACAGCCGTCCTCCTTCTTGCTTTGTGTGGATGACGCATCTCTACATCATCCACAGTCTCTCCGGCATCCCGCTCCTGTGCAGACATACTTCTCTGCCCTGAGCAGGGAAGAGTAAAGTCCTGCAGTGCGCAGACGCCAGGAAAGGTGAAACAGCCATGGCGCATGTGCACTGGAGTACTTTACTCTGCACCAGTCAAGGCAGAGAAGTATGTGTCATCCATCAAAGCAAGAAGGGAGATGGCATCGCAATGAGAAGAAAGGCGCTGGACCGAGACCAGCGAAAACTGAGTGTAAAGGTGCTTGACTGGCCAAGCATGTTTTCAGATCTAAATCTTATTGAGCATATGTGGAGAATCCTCAAACAGAAGATGAAGGCGGGCAAGGTCTCCAACATCCACCAGCTCCATGATGTCGTCATGGAGGAGTTAAAAGGATTCCAGTCGCAACCTGTTAAGCTCTAGAGAACTCCATGTCCAAAACAGACGAGGCAATACTGGAAATTAATAATGACCACACAAAACAGTGCCACTTTGGGGACAATTTTGCAATTTTCTCTTAGAGTTGTAGTCTCTTTTGTTGCCAGCGGTTTAGACATTACTGGCTGTGTGTTGTGATCTTTAGAGGACACACCAAATTTACACTGGTATATCAAAGTGTCAGATCTTCAGTGTTGTCACATGAAAATATATAAAAGTATTTACTAAAATTTGAGGGGTGTACTCACTTTTGTAAAAACTGTATATAGCAGCAGCTTTTTAGTGGTAAACATGAAAAACATACTGGAATATCAATTAGGACCAACACCACAATGTTATTTTTGCTCCATGTCAACAGCCCTGATTCTTGGAGCTTCTTTCCCATGATGCCTTGATTAGAGGAACTATCAATAACTTTTTAGTAAAAAGTAATGACCTCAGTCCTGCACCCATTTTTGCAACCATCAAAGAACGCTAAACCATTTTCAACCATCAAAGAACGCTAAACCGTTTGCATGGTAACATCATATCTGAAGTATTGGGGTGCAAGGGGTGCAACATGGGGATCAGCACATAAAATGTTCAACAAATGGAAACTACTTAAAAATTCAGAAGAGGACAGAGATGAGGAAAAACCTCCCTAAATATTCTGAAAATACTATGGAAAAGGACTGCACTTACCACATAAGTACTGACGGTCTCTGTAACAACACTTCTATACGGAGTTTTAGAGTTGCCAGAATTTGGCCCAGGAGCAGGCGGAGTTGGATTCGGGGCTGGTGATGCTGCCGCTGGTGTGGGGGGTGCCGGCGCAGGAGGTGGGATGACAAGAACTGGTGCAGGAGCCGGAGATGGGGTGGGCAGAGGAGATTTAGGCAAGGATGGTGGAGGAGCAGCTTTGGCATCTGGAGCAGATACCACTTTACTGATAACTCTGTGAAAAGAGGAAGGGGGAAAAAAAAACAAAACAAAACAGTCAGCTAAAACACAGACTAGAAATGTTCAAAATTCTGTTCAGCAAAATGCTTAAAAGGAATGTGTCACAATTTTAATTAAAATTAATTTTTGATTACATCTTAAAAAAAAAAATATATGTAATATATACACCAAAAGTTTATTTTTTTATTTCATGGGGGGGGATGACTGCCATTTATATTTGCCTGTGTAGAATGTGTGAATGCACGACACTTCCTGAATGCAAATAAGGCACACAAAGGGCATAGGAGAGAAAGGACTGGCACGGACCTTGGCTTGTAGGATCTGGCATGCGTAGTTCCAAGTGCTGGGAGAACCTGGCACAAGGTTTTTGTAGACTAGCTCAATGAGGCACCCAGGAGCTGACAAGGGCCGCAGAACTGTACAGTGGGGGAAATAAGTATTTGATCCCTTGCTGATTTTGCAATTTGCCCCCTGACAAAGACATGAACAGTCTATAATTTTAAGGGTAGCTTAATTTTAACATTGAGAGATAGAATATCAAAAATAAAATCCAGAAAATCACATTGCATAGATTATATAAATTTATTTGCATTTTGCAGTGAGAAAAGTACCGTATTTGATTCCTCTGGCAAACAGAACTTATTACTTGGTAAAACCCTTGTTGGCAAGCACAGCAGTCAAGACGTTTTTTGTAGTTGATGATGAGGTTTGCGCACATGTCAGGAGGAATTCTGGCCCACTCCTCTTTGCAGATCTCTCTATATCATTAAGATTTTGAGGTTGTCGCTTGGCAACTCGGAGCTTCAACTCCCTCCTTAAGTTTTCTATGGGATTAAGATCTGGAGACTGGCTAGGCCACTCCATGACCTTAATGTGCTTCTTTTTGAGCCACTCCTTTGTTGCCTTGGCTGTGTGTTTTGGGTCATTGTCTTGCTGGAAGACCCAGTCACGACCCATTTTTAATGTCCTGGCGGAGGAAAGGAGGTTGGATTTTATGGTACATGGCTCCATCCATTCTCCCTCTGATGCGGTGAAGTAGTCCTGTGCCCATAGCAGAGAAACACCCCCAAAACATGTTTCCACCTCCATGCTTGACAGTGGGGAAGGTGTTCTTTGGGTCATAGGCAGCATTTCGCTTCCTCCAAACATGGCGAGTTAAGTTAATGCCAAAGAGCTCAATTTTTGTCTCATCTGACCTCAGAACCTTCTCCCAATCACAGAATCATCCAGGTGTTCATTGGCAAAACTTCAGATGGGCTTGCACGTGTCTTCTTGAGGAGGGGGACCTTGCAGGCACTGCAGGATTTTAAACTTTTACAGCGTAATGTGTTACCAATGGTTTTCTTGGTGACTTTGGTCCCAGCTGCCTTGAGATCATTAACAAGTTCCCTGCGTGTAGTTTTAGGCTGATCTATCACCTTCCTCATGATCAAGGATACCCTACGAAGTGAGCTTTTGAATGGTGCCCCAGATTAATGTCGATTGACAGTCATTTTGCATTTCTTCCATTTTCTTACTATTGCACCAGCAGTTGTCTCCTTCTCACCCTTCGTCTTACTAATGGTTTTGTAGCCCATTCCAGCTTTGTGCAGTTCTATGATCTTGTCCCTGACATCCTTATAAAGCTCTTTGGTCTTGCCCAAGTTGTAGAGGTTAGAGTCTGACTGATTAATTGAGTCTGTGGACAGGAGTCTTTTATAAAGGTGATTATGTAAGACGGCTGTCTTTAATACAGGTAACAAGTTGATTAGGATCGTCTAACTGGTCTGTAGGAGCCAGAACCCTTTTTGGCTGGTAGGGGATCAAATACTTATTTCTCTCTGCAAAATGCAAATAAATTTATATAAAAATTTATACAATGTGATTTTCTGGATTTTATTTTTGATATTCTATTTCTCAATGTTAAAATGAACCTACCCTTAAAATTATAGACTGTTCGTGTATTTGTCAGTGGGCAAACTTACAAAATCAGTAAGGGATCAAATACTTATTTTCCCCCACTGTACACTGCTGCGGCCCTTGTCAGCTCTAGCTGACAAGGGCCGCAGAAGGTGTACACTGGCGCAGCTCAGCGAGTCACTCCAGAGCGGACAATGGCTGGAGCAGCGTACATTGGGGCAGCTCAGCGAGGCACGCAAGAGCTGACAAAGGCCGCAGCAGTGTACATTGGCGAAGCTCAAGGAGGCACCTGGAAGCTGACAAGGGCCACAGCAGTGTGTAGTGGCGCAGCTCAGGGAGGCACCTGGAAGCTGACAAGGGCCACAGCAGTGTGTAGTGGCGCAGCTCAGGAAAGAACCTGGGAACTGTCAAGGGCCACAGCAGTGTTATTTATCCAGAAGTGAACGAGGTAGCACCTGAATGAATTCACTCCTGGGGGTCCGTCAGCTCTGTGTGCCTCGCTGCATGCCACTATCCACCAGTGATTCTAGTAAAAATGCTGTCCAATTGTGTGTATGACATATTAGTCGCTGACAAACTGTCTCTGCATTGTGATCCCAAACGTTATCTTCCACCTTCCTTCTGCAAACACCCAGAAGGGGAGGTGAGGAGTGACACCACAGTACATTTACAGCAAGCATAATACTAGGCAGCATTACTATTGCTTCTGTAGGCAAATGTGAATGGCTGCTCTCACTAGAGTATCACTGGAAAACATGGAAAATTATTTCATTTTTCATATTTTCTATCCTTTTACACATCAAAATATTACAAAAAGATGCTTTCAATTTTAATAAAAGACAATAAAACACTAAAACATGCATTTTACGTAACTGTTTTCTTACAAAACAAAGTCCCTTATTTAAGGATTTAATAAACGTTCAGCTGCAGGTAGCATTACAGACGAAAAGGCTCACTGATGGCAGATTTTTAGTTTGAAAATTAACATACCATCGAGTTTTTGCTCAGCTTTACACCCACAAAAAGAGAAAATAAAAAATAAATAAAAAAATGGAATGATGCGCTGCGGGATCAGTCTGATATCACTGTACCAAGGAGAGTGGGGTAGGACAGTAGAAATCCATGATATATGTACATCATCCACACAAATGAGCAAAGATCCCTATCTCCTATAGGGCACGTGTCCGCAGTACCAAACCGTTTCTGATTAACCACTTAGGGTCCAGGCACTAAGAATTGTCTCTATAAAATCAAACTCACATTATACATGCTTGGAAAAGTATTAAAAATATACTGAACAGACATAAAAATAAATTCCTGAACGGCACTGGAGTCTTTAAACTGACATGTGGGAACTACTCAAATGAACATTAATAGAGGCCCATTTAGTGCTGATAACTTTTATCTCGAAAGATGAAGGGGCGTCTTAGTCTTTCAGCTTCCTACATTAAAGACACTACAAATATTTGCTAATTCAATACTTCCTTCCTCAGAAAAGATCTGTCTGGCAGCAAAACAAATTCCTAAACAGTGTAACCCCAGCAGTTAAAACGCTTCCTGCTCTCTTCCTTATAGTTTACACCAAGCTTCATGCCCTATGACTCCAAGTGTGCCGTCCTCCATGTTCTCCCCATCCAACAAATCTGCATTGCAGCTGAACAGAGGGTCGGACTTTCAAGAGACCAACGCTGCTGCCTGCATGATGGCGGAAGGGTGCCAACCGTCCAGAAATTCCAGAACAGTCCGGAAAAATAAGGCACTTTTTGCCCTGTCCGTAAAAAATATATATACAGCAAATGTAAACCCATATAAATTATGCTAAATAGTGTCCATAAATAGAACCACAAAATGATTAAGTAAATCCTAGCATCTAATAGGACTCATATGTACGGTGAATACTGTTCGGGCACTCATAGAACTGAATAAAAGACAATTCTTTATTTCAAACTTAGAATGTCCTATAAAATTGTGGGACAAAAAGATATATGGTCGTGAGCAGAATATAGTGGCACCACAGGTTGTCAGGTAAACATATGCTAACTGCAGCAACAAACAATTTTCATATCTATAGTTATAACACCAAAATGGAATATAATTTAGCATAAGTTAAAATCCCCAACTCATATTAAAGTGTACAGTGCTTATAGAGACCATATGACTTGTTCAGTAGTGCTAAAGAAGAATACATGTAATATGCTGCAAGAAAATAAGTGTTTACCTGAACCATGCAATAGTTCCACAACCCCTACGCGCGTTTCGGCAACGTGTCTTCGTCAGGAGAGCGTGTTGAAAAAACATGTTTAGTAGTCCCTGTTCACCCTGTGGTCAGCAGACTAGTCAGGGATTTCTGTTAATCAATGCCACTGTATGATGGGATCACTTCCAAAGCAATGTTACTGACATCCCAGTGTGTGCAGGGCAGAGAAGAGAGGAATTCTACTCTCTGCACACTGTCAGTCCCATTGCTGTGGGAGTGGTCCCATCACACAGTGGCATTGATTGACAGCAATCCCTGACTAGTCTGAGAACAGGGACTATTACATTTTTTTTTTCTTTTTTTTCAAAACATACATTTAGGGATAATGCAGGCAACATTAAAGGGGGAATTAGGAGGCTGATAAAGTGCACCCAATACCCTCTACGTGAAAATCCTGATGTCAGGTTGATTTAATTCAAAGTACAGAAGCAAATAATTTAGGGAAATAAAATCAAAACCAAGGGAAAAGAGCGCGCGAGGGCTTGAGGAAGGAGAGCGCGCGAGGGCTTGAGGAAGGAGAGCGCGCGAGGGCTTGAGGAAGGAGAGCGCGCGAGGGCTTGAGGAAGGAGAGCGCGCGAGGGCTTGAGGAAGGAGAGCGCGCGAGGGCTTGAGGAAGGAGAGCGCGCGAGGGCTTGAGGAAGGAGAGCGCGCGAGGGCTTGAGGAAACGAGCGCGCCAGGGCTTGAGGAAAAGAGCGCGCCAGGGCTTGAGGAAAAGAGCGCGCCAGGGCTTGAGGAAAAGAGCGCGCCAGGGCTTGAGGAAAAGAGCGCGCCAGGGCTTGAGGAAAAGAGCGCGCGAGGGCTTGAGGAAAAGAGCGCGCGAGGGCTTGAGGAAAAGAGCGCGCGAGGGCTTGAGGAAAAGAGCGCGCGAGGGCTTGAGGAAAAGAGCGCGCGAGGGCTTGAGGAAAAGAGCGCGCGAGGGCTTGAGGAAAAGAGCGCGCGAGGGCTTGAGGAAAAGAGCGCGCGAGGGCTTGAGGAAAAGAGAGCGCGAGGGCTTGAGGAAAAGAGAGCGCGAGGGCTTGAGGAAAAGAGAGCGCGAGGGCTTGAGGAAAAGAGAGCGCGAGGGCTTGAGGAAAAGAGAGCGCGAGGGCTTGAGGAAAAGAGAGCGCGAGGGCTTGAGGAAAAGAGAGCGCGAGGGCTTGAGGAAAAGAGAGCGCGAGGGCTTGAGGAAAAGAGAGCGCGAGGGCTTGAGGAAAAGAGCGCGAGGGCTTGAGGAAAAGAGAGCGCGAGGGCTTGAGGAAAAGAGAGCGCGAGGGCTTGAGGAAAAGAGAGCGCGAGGGCTTGAGGAAAAGAGAGCGCGAGGGCTTGAGGAAAAGAGAGCGCGAGGGCTTGAGGAAAAGAGAGCGCGAGGGCTTGAGGAAAAGAGAGCGCGAGGGCTTGAGGAAAAGAGAGCGCGAGGGCTTGAGGAAAAGAGAGCGCGAGGGCTTGAGGAAAAGAGAGCGCGAGGGCTTGAGGAAAAGAGAGCGCGAGGGCTTGAGGAAAAGAGAGCGCGAGGGCTTGAGGCAAGCCCAAAGCATCGGGGAAAAGAAAGTTATTATCAGGATCCTGACAGCGTCGGCGTACAGCCTCTGCTGAGCAGGGACTCACCCGCACTGTAGGGACCCCTGGGGACCAGAATAGCCAGAAAGTATAGGTGCACAGGACCTTAGTGATGAAGTTTAGTAAGCCGGCACGGGACCTACGGTCATGTGACTGCAAGGGGGCGGGGCTTAGCGTCCTGCTTTCACAGAAGACAGCAAACTCAGAGTCAGGCAAAACGGAGGTCATTCACAGTACGGAAAGCGAGGTACAGAAGGGGTAAACAGACGGGAGGTCAGACAAAGCCAAAGGTCATACACAAGAGGGCGACGTGGTACCAAGGGGACGAGCAGAGAGAAGTCTGGTCACAAGCAGAGAGTCATACACAAAAGGTAGCGCAGTACAAGAGGGACAGGCAGAACTTGTAACAGGGACAGAGCCGAATCAAAAACCAAACAAGCAAGAACGATATCAGGCACAAGGCACACGTACGCACAAGGTCAACTAACTCAGCCGAGGGCAGGAGTATAACTGACACCGGACCTAGGTCCAGTGAGCATTAAATAGCCGCCCTCTGCCAGAGAGAGGCGGAACAATTAACCCCCAGTCAGACCAGGACGGGCCAAAGCGAAACCCCGTCCTGGATCATGACAGTTATTAAGGAAAACAGAGAATGAGAGAGAAAGACATTGCGTAAGAGAGAAAGGGAGAAGAAAAGGAAGATACAAAGCCATGAAAAAAACAGCACCAAATATTTCCATAGGAGCGTCACATATAACGCTTACCATTGGATCGATAACCGAAAACATCAATAATGATAATAACTACAGTGTGGGAGAAGACAGCACAGATCTGCTGTGCGCCTAGCACGACTTTCTCCCTGCGATCTGTCATCTTAGGAAGTCACCGTTATTAGACAGCCTGTTTATTTGCAGTAATTAGATTTCCATTCCTGTGGCGCTTGCTTTCTGGAGAAGGCTGCAGTAAGAATTTCGGAGGCTTTGTAGCCAATAAAGACAAAGATGCCGTCAGCTTATTGCTACCTGCTGCAGACTGCGCCCTATTGAAGCAGTCATCATAAAATTCAGAAGAGAAATCAGAGATTTCATCCAATCCTTTCCTCCTAAGTCCACTTGCTATTAAAGTCTCAGATGCATAGCTGGGCCACTTCTACAAGCCTCTGGCCTAATGGGTTAAAGCTCCACGCGCGGCACACGGCTGCCATGTTCGCTTTATATAGTCACTCAGCAGTCTTTAATGCGGCTCTCCAGCTGTTAACAGTTCTCATTTTTAAGTAATAAACCACTAAATTCCACATTGTAAAATAATTGGGAGGCCCATTAGTGAGCAATAAACCCAGACAGTCCGTGCCAGCAATCCATTGTGTGGCGCTGCCCATCCAGTGGCCTACGCTCCCACATTCTTCCCCGGCAGTATCATTTCGTCCTCTTGAATTAATTCCACTTCTGGTTCTCCTTCACGGGCTTCTGTTGAATGAGCAATCTCTAGCGGAGTAACCAACACCGCCCCCAGCTGCGTCCCACAATAGCCCCATGCTGCTAGCATTACGTTTTCTGGGGGATTGGGTCACGCTGCCCTAACTGCTGCACACACTGGCCTCATTCATAAAAACGTGCAGAAGGAGGGATTGTCAGCAGGATTCCTTTACCTGTTTCCCCACCACATAACAGTGGATTAAATGGACTAGGTCATGAATTGCTTGGACTGGAATGCAAACCAACAGCTTGAGAAGTCAATAGGAAGCCACCCATCCTTGCCCAAACACACTAAAGGAGCCAAGGTTAAGGGCAAAGGCAATCTGGATCTGACCACAGGGGGCAGTCTAATGATCCTTACTCCTTTATTTTCCTAGATGTAAACATTGTAGCGGATGCCATTTGAATAACCAGGCGAGTGCGAAGAATGGAGAAGCTCACAGTTATGTCAATGCACAGCAAAGAGTTCAAAACATACAGCGTATTGTGTCGCCAACCCACATGATTAATAATAGTAGTAGCAGGCACTCTAGTAAAATAAGAGTACTACTAGTAACCATTACATATACTGATACTTTTTAGAAAACGTTACCCACCCCTCTGATAAAATAAAAAGCCTGTATTTTTCTACAAGCGTGAGCCTCTACTGTCAATGCATTGCCCATTTTACTACTTTGAATAATGTGTCATGTACATTTAGTATACAGTGGGTACGGAAAGTATTCAGACCCCTTTACATTTTTTCTCATTAATGTACACTCTGCACCCCACCTTGACTGAAAAAAAAACAGAAATGTAGAAATTGTTGCAAATTTATTAAAAAAAGAAAAACTGAAATATCACATGGTCATAAGTATTCAGACCCTTTGCTCAGACCACTCATATTTAAGTCACATGCTGTCCATTTTCTTGTGATCCTCCTTGAGATGGTTCTACTCCTTCATTGGAGTCCAGCTGTGTTTAATGAAACGTATAGGACTTGATTTGTAAAGGCACACACCTGTCTATAATAAGACCTCACAGCTTATAGTGCATGTCAGACCAAATGAGAATCAAGAGGTCAAAGGAACTGGCCACGGAGCTCAGAGACAGAATTGTTGCAAGGCACAGATCTGGCCAAGGTTACAAAAGAATTTCTGCAGTACTCAAGGTTCCTAAGAGCAGAGTGGCACAGCACAGTAATAAATTTGCAAAAATTTCTACATTTCTGTTTTTTTTCAGTCAAGAGGGGGTGCAGAGTGTACATTAATGAGAAAAAAATGAACTTTTTTGAATTTACCAAATGGCTGCAAAAAAACAAAGAGTGAAAAATTTAAAGAGGTCCGAATACTTTCCATACCATATGTAGGAGTACGTAAGCCTGGTTTATCAAGGCTAAGGTGGTAGGCTGAGCCCAAAAGTCACAAAAATTGTTACGACACTAGCAATGGCCAAGCTTTAAGAGAACCGATCATTAAAAACAAAAAAATCTATGAAAGGTGCAGATATTGGTCAATCTGCAGGTTAATAGTATTCTAAAGCAGTGTTGTTGCTTCATTTAGAGTCCCGCTGCAAGGAGGAAATTAGCATTATTCCTCCCAGCAGCCTCAGGGTGTGTGCACACGCTGCAGATTCTGCTGCGGTTCCGCAGCAGATTTGGCCGCTGCGGATCCGCAGCAGTTTCTGCTGTGGTGTACAGTACTATAATATCCTATGGATATTAAAAACCGCTGTGCAGACAGTGCGGATTTTTCCACGGTTTTGAAACCACAGAAAGAATTGACATGTCAATTCTTTCTGCGGATTCCGCTGCGGTTTACCATCTCCTCCATTGTGGAGATGAAAAACCGCAGGGTAAAACCGCAGAGCAATCCGCAGGTAAAACCGCAGGTCTTTTGACCTGCAGATTTACCTGCGGATTTTACAAAATCCGCGCGGACAAATCCGCACCCCAATCCGCAGCGTGTGCACGTACCCTCAGGCTTTCAGTCATAGAGGAGCGGCTTTAGTGATCGCTCAGTGCATAGTGATCGGCAACTTTAATCACAACCAGGCACTGACTGACAGACGGTACCAATGCTGCCCCAGTTGTCAGTCTGAGTCAGTGCCAGCCGCCGCTCACTGTATACTGAACGGTGACTGAAGCTGAATCGGTCGCTCCTCTATGACTGAAAGACAATGGTTGATGGGGAGAAAAAAGTTAATTTCCTCTTGGCTGCGAGGGTCTCTCAGCTTCAGAACATTTTTACCCTGCATATTAACTCCATAGCTCCAGTTTCTTTTTTACGTGACAGGTAACCTTCAAAAGGGTTGTCCACTTCTGGCCACCGCCTTCCTAGCGGCATAAAATATATGGAGTACTTGGCGGGACAGAAGTGTGCAGATGTTTGCCACATCTCTGTGCATACCTGAAAAAGATGAACACTGCAAGGATGGAGGCCAAACATTGGCCAAAGTGACTCAACGGCTTCACTGAAGTGAATGGCTGTTGGAGCTTCAGTTGGGGGTTCCCAAAAAGGAAGGGAATGCAGAGGCACTGGAATGGAAGGGTTGGGCGAGTAGTTATTTTATCATCTGCGCTGAACCCATTTCAATGAAAAAAAAAAAAAATAAAATCTTCGAATCGAGCTATTTAACCCAATGTGTACCGACAATCTGCTACAATTAAACTGGATCCACAATGGCTGGTTACACATTTCTAGATTTTGGGTAAGTGATGTAGAGAACAGACTGGTGATGTGAATGCTAATGTGCGATAGTTGTACAAGGCATTTTGCGCACCCAATGGAGAACCTCGGTGTCCGGTACATGCCATATCTTAAGCACCTAGTGGCATTAACTCAATTAGTGATCAGGGACTTGATAACACTGCAGAGAAAATGCTGTAATGCACTGTTCAAATAATACATTAAGAAGCAGTCTTAAATATTTTAAATCCAAATGAACCAACACCACCTAACCCATTATGGATAAGATCTGTGAAAAAAACATTAAGACACAATTTATGGAAGCTGTGGCCAGAGATAAGCTTAATTTGCAGACTGACCTTTTATTTATTTAGGGAACCAAATGAGGTCTAATTGCATTAGAATTGAATCCAGTAAATTTCCCTGAAATACTTATTTGGCAGCTGTAGAATTGGTATGTCGGCAAATGCGGCTATTGTAAATGGCAACGTGTATGCTGTAATCAGATAGTCAGGACCATAACTTGTTCTCACTAAAGGAGAAAACCAGAGACTTCTAATCCAAAAGTGTATGGCAATCCTGGGCACGCCTAACCTCAGGATCCGTGCCAACTTGCTGATTACTCCATTCATTGTCTATGGGACTGCTCCAGTAGACAATACACGGAGTGGTGGTGAGCATGGGCAGTCACCACGCCAGTCCAATAGGGCATACCACGGCACCGTTCTAGGGATAAGCAAGTTATCATCTATCCTGTGAAGAGCTGAGAACTTGTAGACGTGGGAAAAAACCTTTAGCCCTTGAAATAAGGAGCAAATTTTTATTTTTGGGTCCCATTGAGGGGTTGAATAGGTGTTTGAGTGCTTATACAAAATACTGCAATATGGTAAAGTTGCAGCATACAGTGAAAATTTTTGTGGCTTTGAAAGCTCAGCATGTGGAGTACCAAGATGGCAGCGACAGAGGCCTTCAAGAGACCACCGGCTGCCTTTGTAACCCATTGATGCCCACGGTCATGGAGTTTAAATGGTTAGACAGCTGTTAGAGATACTGGCTATGTAATATAGCTGTCATCTGCAGTGTGTAGAAAGATCTCAGCTCCTGAGCCCCCATCACATGCAGTCACTTTGGCAAGGTTATTGCGCTAAGGGGACTCTCACTGCCGAGAACAAAATGCAGCCTATGCACATGGAGCAATCTAGCATAGATTTGGTCAGCCAGTGTAAACAGCCATTCAAAATACTGCCAATCATTAAGTTTACCGATCCGTGGTCGTATTGTACCGCCAGTTGGTCTATGAAAACAAATTCTTCCACTTCTGGACAGTCTTTTCTGTACAGTGGATGGGTGTTGTTGGGTCTCACTGGTTGCTGCCAGATCTGAGCAGATGGCACTGCTGTACATTGTCCAAATTTCAAGGGTAGTAGCCTTGGAATGTGTCTCCTCTGCTGCGCCAAGTCCCCTTGGCCAAGTTCAGCCATTGTCTCTATGGTCCTCAATGTTGTCCTTTCCTTGGCGTTTCTTCTAAAAAGTTTAAATAGCACATCTTGAAACACCAATCAGCTTTTAAATTGGAAGAGACCTTGCTGATGCAGTATAACTACCTTGTGTCTTTATTGCTGGGCGCAGTCTTGCTATGGTGTATAACCTATGACAAAACTGGTCTTCAACAACCTCACCTTTATAGCAGTGTTTGGCAGTTCCTCACCCAGTTTTAAGCCTTGTGCACAGCTCTTTCTCTTAAAGTTGTTGACTGTGTTTCAACCTACTTATGAAAATAATGACCACTATCACCTGTTGGGTACAGTTGGTTACTCATGCACCTGACTATAAGACCTACAAAATCCTTTGAGCAGGTGTACCTAGAAGAATTTATGCTGTTTTGAGGGCAATGAACAGTCACACCAAATATTGATTTGATTTAAATTTCTCTTCTGTTCATTCACTTTGCACTTTGTTAGTTCTTGAAAGCATTCTTGGTTTGCCATTTTTTTAAATTACAGTGCAAAAGTTTTAGGCAGGTGTGGGAAAACACTGCAGTACTTTTTCTTCTCTATATCACAATATTTATTAAAAACAAAGTTGGTAACCTTGCAATTTTGACAGAAGCCATTGGGGCTATTTTGATTCCAACTTTCTTTCATTTCAGGAAGAGTTAACAGGAGTTCCCTTATCTGATGCAGGATTACAATGATGGTAACACCTTTATACCCAGCTGATAACAGGCTTCATCAATCACTATAGGTGATGTCACAGATGACCCTGCTCCCCCTCCCCTCACAATGACCTTGGCACACGCACATTAGATGCTTCAGTACAAAAATAGGGTCAGAGTCAGGCTATTGTGGCTAAGGGCCCTGTCACACATAGCGATCTCGCTAGCGAGATTGCTGCTGAGTCACAAGTTTTGTGACATAACAGCGATCTCACCAGCGAGATCGCTGTGTGTGACAGCGATCAGCGACCGGCCCCCCCTACTGGTATCGCTGTTGGAAAGCCCTGGACATTTTTTCGTCGCTGGTCTCCCGCTGGCCAGCACGCATCGCTGCTCGTGACAGGCAGGAGACCAGCGATCAGCTGGTAACTAAGGTAAACGCAGGGTTTCTAAGCACCGGGCAGTGCTTAGAAACCCGATGTGTACCTTAGTTACCAGCGCGCTGATGCAGGGAGCTGGTAACTAAGGTACACATCGGGTTTCTAAGTGACGCACGTCCCTTAGAAACCCTCTGTGTACCTTAGTTACCAGCTCCCTGCATCAGCGCGCTGGTAACTAAGTGCACAGCGACGCCGCACGCTCGGTGTCGCTGGTGCAGATCGTTGGTGAAGCTGTCTGTTTGGCAGCTCACCAGCGATCATGACACGTTGATATCGTTGTCGGGATCGCTGGTGAGTCGCTATGTGTGACGGGGCCCTAATGTACATGTGAATTTCCTGAAACAATAAGTAATTAAGAGAATAAGTGAGGTGAGGGGCAAATGTGCAAATTGTAAGATTTCCCAAGCTTCTCATTTTTAATTTAATGTAAAAAAAAACCTAATTTAAACAATATGGCATTTTCTGATGAGATCTTTAATTATATGTCAAGCTACAATGCTCATCACAGATGTAATATCTCTATGGGAAGAACAACTGGAAAAACAACACACGCTGCTCCATTGTCACCTGTCATTACTTACATTGTATCTTGGCCTGCACCAACCCTCAGTGTCAGTCGGGGAATCACAGGTGAAGGGGCAGGAATAGATAATTCCACTTTGGCCTGCTAAAATAGAAGGTGTTGTTTAGAAGACATGAAGTTAGCCGCATATACAAAAGACATCAGAATTTTTTCCCCTTGGATGGAAACAGATTAGCAGCGATACTTCAGAGGGGGGAGTAAATTTTAACTTTTTATTCCTTAAAAATGCAGCGGCTCATTAAGCCTTATGATAAGTACAAGTATTCACTTTTTGTGACACGAACATTAACTATAAAGTGCAAACCTATCTCCATTAAGGGAGAGTCCTCATGGAATGATACAGTAAGTATTCCGTAGTAAATACATTATCAGGATTCCCCAAGATAAGACAGGGTCTTGTATTATTTTTTGCTCTGAAAGATGGGTTAGGGCTTATTTTCGGCAGATGTATAATTTTTTTTACCCATGAACAATCACATTTATTCTTGACCAAAAAAGTCAACATTAATTCAAATATAATCACTTCATCATCATCACACACAGTGTTGATACACACATATATACATACCAGCCTCTCTCCTCTTCAGTTCCACAAGATTACTGCTTTTAAAAAGAGACTGTATATACACACACACACATAATAAATATATATATATATATATATATATATATATTTATTTACACACGTATATATTAGTATATTTTAATGGAATGATTTTGCTTTACATAAAACTGGAAATCTCCTTTACGTCAGAAGATACACAAGGATCCATTTAAATAACTCAATTAAATAAGCCTACAAGAAAAAAAGCTTGTTTGTTGATCTGGTTTTTTAAGCAAGCTTAAAGGTCACTGTATTCAACAAATGGTTATGTGCTCTTATAGAAGGGTGCTTCTCCAAACAGGCTATTAACGTGAATCTGTCACCAGATTTTTGCCAGCAGAAACAAAGAAGAAATGAACAGGCCATACAAGGGGATCACCAGAAGACAGGGAAAATAGCGTACAAAATATTGCACAAACTCCACAACAGTAAAATGTGAATAAAGACCTAATGGCCATATAAACATATGTGGAGTTTGTCTTAGGTGGTTGGCCCTATTATGAGCCTAGCAATTATCGAGTTGTGTCACAAGTGTGACCAGTTTTAATGTTTTTTGCTTGTTTTTTGTGTTCAATATTTTGTACGCTATTTTCCCTGTCTCTGGTGATCCCCTTGTATGGCCTGTTCCTTTCTTTATTTCTTGTTACTTGACCAGTACAGGCTTAGGTTGGATCCCATCAGAATATGCTGTGGTGCCCCCGTAACAGTATTTGTGCACAGATTTTTGCCGGCTACGCACAGCAGTATAATGTAGAGTCAGACACCCTGATTCCAGCCTTGTGTCAGTTCCTAGGCTGCTTGCTGTCGTTTTGATAAAAACCAATGTTTTATGAGGCGCTTATCACTACAGGACTAGCAAAACTGCTGCAAGGTAATCCTCAATATTCATAAGCGCTGTATAACCCCACCCCTCCACTGGTTGGCAGCTTTCTGCCTATGCACAGAAAGCCTCCAATCAGTGGTGTGGGTGGTTTTATACACACCTCAGCATCGAGAAAACTGGCAGATCGGCAGCTGATAAAGACAGAAATTGTAACAAAATGGACAGCAAGCAGCCCACAAAGTGACTCATTGCTGGAATCAGGGTCTCTTTCCATACTTTATGCTTCTCTCAAATGGTGAGCAAATACTGGCTGACAAGTTCCATTGAAACGACCACTGAACAGCTGACCTATAGTTGACAAATGGTTGTTTAATGGCCGCAGTTGTGCAGAGAACACCCAGTCTGGTTTTTAGGGTACACCTAGACAAGGAAGATGTGCCTGGCAGCATTAGCTGGCATGGTACACTAGCAGGCACACACGCAGGAGCGTGGCATTGCCACAGCGTGTAAGATCGGCTCAGCAGGGCATAGTCGGGCCCTCTGGTAGGAGATGGGATATTAAAAAAAAGACGACAATGTAATCATTTAGACAAAACAAAAATCTCATTTACATTTTCATTAGCGCTGCTGCTGTGTTAATGTGTTATCTCCATTTTCATTAAGATTCAATCACTGCTTGGCTTGACGGTAATTTTAATTTATCACATTCTGCATTTCCTTGCCAGGGTTTTTTGTTTTAGCAGAAGTGGAAACTGAGCCTTACCAGTTAAAAGGACAACCGGCCTTTGGGGAAAGCACAAAACTGCGGTCAGAAGCGGCTTCACTTTTAAGCTTCCCAAATCGCCATAAAAGCAATGTACTGCAATAAGACATCCCTTTGTAAGGGCCTGAAAATACATTGTTAGTGGATTTGTCCAGTTTAATGTAGAAGCAACTCTCCTTTCACCTGAACTAATAATGGTAGTCTTATAAACCCTTTACTGCCATGTGCTGCATTTTTTGCTAAATCTTTAGGGATTTAGCCGCTTTGCCACATACCTCAGGGCACCAACTGATAAAGCTTTAACTCCAGATTGCTCCTAAACCCGGCAGAGCACAAAGACACCAGGGAGAACGAGAACAATTTAAAGGGGGACCAGTTTAACATCCTAACTTGCAGGAGGCAGGTGGATTTCGGAAACCCTTGGCCGGACAATTCCATTTATTTGGGAATTCTGTGTGCTGGAGGCTTTACAGTTTATCTTTGCTGGGACTTCCTGATGGCGACTGACCAGCCCTGCCAAATTAATCTGGTATTACTGCATTTCTTCATTGGTCTCCTTCACTTTAATCCTAAGAAGCCAAGTCACTCCCATAAAGAACTATAAACGTTTCCCATATGATCACTGCCTGATTTATAAATGAGAACAATACCAGGTAGCATATTCATTGTAGAGAGAACTGCACTAGGTTGTGCAATAAAGTCCCAAAACCAGGGAAAGAACCAACTCCATAAGGACTGGGGAAAAAAAAAAAGACGAAAGGAGTTTCATGGTAAAAGAAATGGTATAATTTTATTAGTTACAAAAGATATATAAATAATACAAAAATACAAAAGAGTATATATATATCAAGTGCACAAAGATGGATAACAGAACAGACCACTGGTGCCAATATACCACCTGAACACTGCTTACCAGTAAAGTGATGGGTAAAAGGCACCGGACTGGATCCTGGAGAACCCCAACGCGCGTTTCGCTCGTTTTGTAGGGTGCTTTCTCAAGGGGATGTGTAAAAAGATTGAGGACAATAGGCCTTTATGTATCATTGGTGGCCAGTCACATGGTAGGAGGAAACATACAAGGAACTAAAGAGATAATGAACATAGAAAATAATAATTAAAATATTACACAAAAAATAAAAAAAGGATTCCAGATTAGGTCTGGGGAGAAGAGGATGGGGTAACAAAAAAGTGCAAGAATCATTTGTAAAATTCACAAAAATGAAGAGAAACTTAGGGACTCATTAAGACCTCTGGACATCATGGTGTTACGTCGCACTATCCAATAGGCTTCCCGTTGTGCTAGGAGCCTTTTGTAGTTGCCACCCCTGATCCCTAAATGTAAACTCTCGATCCCCCTGACCGAAAGAGACCCAGCGTCACAACTGTGATGAATTTTAAAGTGATGGGGGATCGTCTTCAAGTTAGAGGGATCAACCACTGTCTTGGCTGTGCAAATGTCCCGAACATGTTCGCGTACCTGAACCTGGAGCTCCCTTGATGTCAACCTTATGTATATCAGAGAGCACCCATATGTAGCATAGTATATGACATTAGCAGTGCTACCGGTGATGTGCTGTCTGATTTGAAATTGTTTCAGACCATCAGAGGACCCAAAGGTAGAGCTGCGTAGGACATTTAACATTCCCTGTTTTCTATATTCATTATCTCTTTAGTCCTTGTAGTTGCCTCATTGGCAGCGACCTGGTCGCATTCTCATTTGGACTGAACTGGAATCTTCAGGACTGAAACTAGACTTATATTGATTCTGATATTATATCGTTTTCTATACTATAATATATGTATGTATGTATGTATGTATACACACATGGTATATAATTGTCCATGTTGCTCTGGTTTCTATTGATTACTGCCCAATGTTATTTTTTATGCTTGTGATGTTATACAGCACCGTAGCGGTGCGCATGCGCGTTATGCTGCTAACCTTCTCCAGTGTGGGCACGGTGTTTCTAGTACCTCCTGCGCATATCTGGGGTTTTTCTAAGCTTCGTTGTCCCCCCCCCCCATGCATGCGCAGCGATGTCTAACGCCGGTTTCCAACGCAGGACCTGGCAGCTGCATGGCGTATGCGCCGAGAGAGACGCTTCTATTGGCCGACACATACCATGTGACCGGCCACCAGCGATACATAAAGGTCATTGTCCTCAATCTTTTTACATATCCCCTTGAGAAAGCACCCTACAAAACAAGCGAAACGCGCGTTGGGGTTCTCCAGGATCCAGTCTGGTGCCTTTTACCCATCACTTTACTGGTAAGCACTGCTCTTAGTTCAAGGATTTTTTCATATATATTACTTGTTACTTGCGGATATAACACATTGGATTGAGCAGTGTCCTGCCTATTTACAGTACAGGTTCAGGTGGTATATTTGCACCAGTGGTCCGTTCTGTTTTCCATCTTTGTGCACTTCATATTCTATTTTGTATTTTTGTACTATTTAGATATCTTTTTTAACTAATAAATTTATATTATTTTTACCATGAAACTCCTTTCTTCTCCTTTTTTACTTGATTTATAAATGGCTGAATTGCCTGGTCAGTAACCCTTAACAGGCCACACCCTTCAGGTAGCCATTGGCTGACAAACAGGTATTCTTCATGGCGTGCTTGTGTTCTCAACAAGGAGAGGGGAGTTACCTGCAGCTAGAATCCTATACCGCTGGCTTACCTCCCTTAGGCTATGTGCACATGGCGTCATTTACACCGCCGAGCTGTCCCAGGTAAACGCTGGCGGTCGCTTTCCTGAAGTGGCTGCACCAGTGGTTTTGTAATCCTTGCGACAGCTCCTCTGCCAGGGTCTCTTGCTCTGTACTTACAAAGTATAGACCGCGGGTGGGATGTCAGTCAAATGAGCATATCACTTCTTTTAATGAAATCAAGGTTTACAAACCCTGAACTGGATAAAAGAAGTGACACAAGATGGGATAAGTGGATAGTACTGTCATTTTGACATTGGTGTGCATTATATACATTTCATGGGGAACGTTTTCAGGTGGAGTCGGGGCAAAATCCAGCCTGAAAAAGACCCTTTGCGCACATCATCTTAAAGGGTTATTGGCAGCATCAAAAATTCTTACCAATCAACAGGTTACAAATCCAAAGGGATCCAATGGATGGGACATCCACCACTCCTGAAAAGGTGGTGCTCTGCAAGTCTCGTTGGAAAGGAGAGGTGGCCACACATGCACTCCACTGCTCTATACATTTTCTAAGGGAATGCCAGAAATAGAGCACTAAGCATTGCCATCTCCTATAGTCTCGGAGAATAAATATAGTAGTGGGGTGCATGTTTGGCCACCACAACTATTCGGTTCTCAGGATCAGGAAAAAAACTAAGCCGTTGGACCCACACTATTACACAAATTATCACCTATTTTGAGACCAGTAGATAACATGTTGAGAATAACCCTTTAAGGCATGAGAAGTGGGCATTTTACAATTCAACGTGCCCATCTTTTCCTACCCTACATGCGCAGTCAGGGGAGAGTGGGGGCATCACCATATATTAGATCGTCAGCAGGCTTGGCTAACTTCATTCAATGGTCACCATAAGTCTGCAATATGGAATATAATAGAGAACATTTATAAACCCTTACTTTGTCATGCTTGTGTTTTTCCTTGTCTTTATCCTTCTTTTCCTTTTCTTTTTTGTCCTTTTCTTTCTCCTTCATTTTCTCTTTGTCCTTTTTTTTCTTCTTCTCTTTCTTCTCCTTTTTCTTGTCTTTCTCTTTAGTTTTCTCTCGATCGTCAGTTACTTTTTCTGGAACTAGTGGGGATATGGAAGGCATCAAAGATGGCAGTCTAACTGCATTGGGGGTACTTAGAATTGGCAGTGACATGTCTTTAGAAGGTAACACAACAGAAGTTGACAGAGCATTTTTTAGCTTTTCTTCTTTGTTTTTATCTTTTCCTTTCTCCTTCTTCTCTTTATCCTTTTTACCCTTTTCTTTATCTTTCTTCTTATCTTTATGTTTTTCTTTTTCTTTCTTCCCACTGCTCTCCTTTTGTTTTGGTTTCGGGTCAGAGTCATTCAAATCCTTTGACTTGAGCTTAGGCAGCTCACCATCATCATCCTTGATGGAGTCCTTCCACTGAAGTTTGGAATCTTTGTTACTGTCTTTATCTTTTTCCTTGTTTTTGTCCTTGTTTTTTTCCTTACTTTTATCTTTGTCTTTCTGCTTTTCTTTGTCCTTTTTCTTAGTCTTTGTTTTCAGTTCTTTCTTTGCCTTTTTCTTCAACTCAACTGGTGAAGCTAGTTTAGCCTTGTCCTCAAAGGTTTTTACAAGTGGCTCTGGAGTAGGAGGAGATGCAGAGGGAGAGGAAAAGCATGGCTGACTTGTAGACACACTTGGTGGCGTTTCCTGGTTGACCTTTCGAATCACTTCATTAATTGAGTCATCCATTGTCCATGAAATATCAGAACTAGATGTACCTCCTGAAGGAGGCAGTGGGGTGCTACACATTTTACCAAGACTACTGTTTGCTGCTGAAATCTTAGGGGTACCGGGTTCTGCTATGGTCAGTCTTTTTGGACTAGTAAAGACATCACCTTCAGATTCGGAACCTGATGAAAACTCAAATGGATCGGGTTCTTGCTCAGCACAAGCCCGAGCAATAACAGCATCAATAGAATCCTCAATTGTATTATCAGTCACTGATGGTTTTTTTGAGGGATTTTCAGGGTTTACTTTTTCAGAATCCTGTGATGCTTGACTTGGCTTTACCTGTATATTCTCTCTCCCAATCTTTTCACTTAATGCAGCTAGTGGTGTGCGGCTAGGCGTTTCTGACTTAACAGTTGGCTGGCTGGCAGGGGCAGAAGTTTTGGGGCTTTTAGGGCTCTTAGGACTTTTGGCACGCCCAGGAGACTTTTTGTCTTTTAGAGCATTTTTAGGTGACCGCATTGGACTGCCTAGTGCTATGGATTTGGGGGATTTAGTTTTCTGTCCTGGTGAACCTTTTGATTTGGTTTTAGAGGTTAATGCTTTAGATTCTAAAGGTTTTGAAGGAGTCTGAGGTTTAAGAATAGGAGATAGCATTACTGGTTCTGAAGAAGAAAGAGTCAAGTCAGAATGGTCCGGTATTTGAGTGGGTGAAAGCATTGGGGAAACCTTTTGAGTATTTATTGAGCTAAGAGGCTCCCTTGGTTCCAATGTTCCATCCAAAATATCTCCTTTACTATTGGCTAATCGTTGCCGCTTTGCAAAAGGCATTTCGGCCTCTGGACTATCCAGTGGCCTTTTACTCAAATAGTTCTCATCATTAATAGTTTCATCTTCTTCCATCTCTCCTTCCTCATAAGGAACTTGCATAGCTTCTGCTGAAGTGCCACCATCTGTGGGTACTTGCTCCTCTTCTTCCTCTGTAAAAAGAAAAAAAAAATAAAAATTACAAACACTTTGAACTTAACCGCAAAAATGACACTGACAATATCTGGAGCTGTATTAAACACCTAATCATAACTTCGTTCTTTAACTACATATTCCGATTTAAGTATATATAATTAAGAGAACTGTACTTGCAAAAAACTTAGTATGAATAAATAGGACAAGTGAATATAAGAAATGTTGTAATTTATCTTATTAGAGAATTCTGCTTCTTTCTCCACTTATGAGCCACTTCTCATCACCCTGGCCTGCTGAATTTGTCAGCCAGTTTGGAAAAAAAAAACAGCTTGCAGCAAGACAAGATCAACACAATGAGGTGTATACAGTCTATTATACCCTATGGGGTGAGAAGAAGAGAAAAAGGGAGGAGAAAACAGGAAGAGGAGACAAAGATTGTTCGAGCTTTCTAAGAAGTCTTTTACCTCACCCCCACAGCTGAGTTCACATATACACTTCTCAGTAACGCTATGTAATGTTCTCCATGCTGCTCCTTTTGTCTGTATGCCAACTACGGAAGCAAGAGCAGGATTCTCTGTGAGCTTGTCTCATCCCACCAGCTCAGAGTCAATTGCAAAGGAAGAGACTGAGTCTGAAGAAGGGGAAAACTGCTGAAAATACAGGATACAAGTAATGTCAGCACCCTCATTCATCTTGCCTTTTTCTACCCGTGGGAGAAGCTTTTCTATGCTAGTTTTCACTCTAGAGACAGGTGGATATGAATATGTTCGCCATGGACTACTTCATAAGAAAAATTGATAAGGGCATTAATTTTATTTGAAACAGTCTAAATTGTTTAAAAAATATATCCTTGGAAACACCCTTTAAGCAATATGCCACAGATAAAAAAAAAAAAAAATCACCTTAACTAAGAGATGGTTAAAAAAAAAAAAAAAAAGAAAAAAAAAAGGCATTTCTATCATCTGCTGTTCCAAATGTTTCCCAGCCTGCATACCAGGTGCTTGGAGCCACCTCAGTGCCAAAACGGACTCATTTTTTAGCTCTTGAATAAAAGTCATCCAACTGAGAACATATATGTTTAAAAGGACTTTATCCAAAGTAAAATCATCTCTACATCTCCTGTAGCACTTTCGTCTTCCTATGGGCGCCGGCACATATTTACAGGCACATGTAAATGTTTGCATGCCCTAGCAGTGTACACAGCAGAGCGGCATTGACACCTGATATTATAAATGGCCTAATATATATGGTAATAGTGCTGTATCACATAACTGCAGAGTGCCCTGATAACGCAAGGACTCAGTTTCTATGACTACATACGAGCGCGTGCTGTTTACAGGGCCTCGCTGCCGACACCGCGAGCGGCTTCAGACCGTGGCGCCTTTGTTATTTATGATATAGTTTATGATAAGGACACCTCCACCTATTCCCTCCGCCTGTCACATACAATAAATTGGACTCATAAATCACCACATCTGTGTCATTACTGTTGACCGTAACATACAGCAAGCGGAAAATGACGGATTTTTTTTTTTTTTTTTTTACAGTACATGAAACTGAATTTGAGTCTGACCAAAAGCAAAGAATGACGATGTACAATTGTTGATGTGTAAATTTCGATTTTAATAACGCCATTAAGCTTCTATTGCTGGAAGAATGCTTTCTCTGCCGACAGATATTGTTCCACACTTGCTCACACATGCACGCTCGCACTGATTGATTGCGCATGTGTTGTCATTGGGGAATAATCTATTGTCAGACTTTTAGGGGAGAACAAAGGATGCGATACTTTTACCCTAGCATATGGTGCAATCACACGCTCTATACACAGCCGATAGTGATCCTGGCACATTTTGTCCATCTTTGATGTTATATACATGGCAATCTTTACACTTTAGAGGAGGTTATAAAAATTATGGTTTTTAAAAGATGCAGGTTATTTTTGCTGTTAGAAAGTCCAGAAATTGATGACAACCGTCCACAGTCAGAAGCATACCAGAACCTAAATGGACCTTGGTGATGGAGGTGTCCAATTGGATGCAAAGCAACTTGGAGTCATGAAGATGGGGAGAAATATACTTTAGATCAGGGGTGAACAACCTGCGGCCCAGGGGCTCACCGGGTGCCTCATACATCAGGAGAGCTCTCCGGGTGCCTCATACATCAGGAGAGCTCTCCGGGTGCCTCATACATCAGGAGAGCTCTCCGGATGCCTCATACATCAGGAGAGCTCTCCGGATGCCTCATACATCAGGAGAGCTCTCCGGATGCCTCATACATCAGGAGAGCTCTCCGGATGCCTCATACATCAGGAGAGCTCTCCGGATGCCTCATACATCAGGAGAGCTCTCCGGATGCCTCATACATCAGGAGAGCTCTCCGGATGCCTCATACATCAGGAGAGCTCTCCGGATGCCTCATACATCAGGAGAGCTCTCCGGGTGCCTCATACATCAGGAGAGCTCTCCGGGTGCCTCATACCTCAGGAGAGCTCTCCGGGTGCCTCATACCTCAGGAGAGCTCTCCGGATGCCTCATACCTCAGGAGAGCTCTCCGGATGCCTCATACCTCAGGAGAGCTCTCCGGATGCCTCATACCTCAGGAGAGCTCTCCGGATGCCTCATACATCAGGAGAGCTCTCCGGATGCCTCATACATCAGGAGAGCTCTCCGGATGCCTCATACATCAGGAGAGCTCTCCGGATGCCTCATACATCAGGAGAGCTCTCCGGATGCCTCATACATCAGGAGAGCTCTCCGGGTGCCTCATACATCAGGAGACCTCTCCGGATGCCTCATACATCAGGAGAGCTCTCCGGGTGCCTCATACATCAGGAGAGCTCTCCGGGTGCCTCATACATCAGGAGAGCTCTCCGGGTGCCTCATACATCAGGAGAGCTCTCCGGGTGCCTCATACATCAGGAGAGCTCTCCGGGTGCCTCATACATCAGGAGAGCTCTCCGGGTGCCTCATACATCAGGA
The DNA here is from genome assembly GCF_039654945.1 of Dendrobates tinctorius. Lineage (NCBI taxonomy): Eukaryota > Metazoa > Chordata > Amphibia > Anura > Dendrobatidae > Dendrobates > Dendrobates tinctorius. The sequence continues at coordinate 7,476,610 of NW_027361773.1, forward strand.
GACCTCTCCGGATGCCTCATACCTCAGGAGAGCTCTCCAGATGCCTCATACATCAGGAGAGCTCTCCGGATGCCTCATACATCAGGAGAGCTCTCCGGGTGCCTCATACCTCAGGAGACCTCTCCGGGTGCCTCATACATCAGGAGACCTCTCCGGATGCCTCATACATCAGGAGAGCTCTCCGGGTGCCTCATACATCAGGAGAGCTCTCCGGGTGCCTCATACATCAGGAGAGCTCTCCGGGTGCCTCATACATCAGGAGAGCTCTCCGGGTGCCTCATACATCAGGAGAGCTCTCCGGGTGCCTCATACATCAGGAGACCTCTCCGGATGCCTCATACCTCAGGAGAGCTCTCCAGATGCCTCATACATCAGGAGAGCTCTTCGGATGCCTCATACATCAGGAGAGCTCTCCGGGTGCCTCATACATCAGGAGAGCTCTCCGGGTGCCTCATACATCAGGAGAGCTCTCCGGATGCCTCATACATCAGGAGAGCTCTCCGGATGCCTCATACATCAGGAGAGCTCTCCGGATGCCTCATACATCAGGAGAGCTCTCCGGATGCCTCATACATCAGGAGAGCTCTCCGGATGCCTCATACCTCAGGAGACCTCTCCGGATGCCTCATACATCAGGAGACCTCTCCGGATGCCTCATACATTAGCAGACCTCTCCGGATGCCTCATACATTAGCAGACCTCTCGGATGCCTCATACATCAGGAGACCTCTCTGGATGCCTCATACATCCGGAGATCTCTCATACACCAGGAGACCTCTCTGGATGCCGCATACATCAGGAGAATGGGGTCTCTTAACCAGTTTGGCACTCCAGAAAGGAGTATGAGAATTCAACAGGTTGCCTTCCGTGTCTCTGAAAATTCTGCAAATTGTTTCTTCAGAGAGGTAGAAGACTAGAACTCTAGTGTAAAGGATCACTGCAACTGTCTCCCTCACCTCGGCATGTCAGGCTTGACATGTCACTCTCTCCAAGGAGAAACGTTACCCCTTGGTTCTGGAAATTTTGAAACATAAGAGAAACAGACATAGTGCGGATTCGAAACACAGGTCAGTTTATGCTGTGTTTAAAAAACATCACAGTAGCCATAAGATCTCTACAGTTCCAGCAATGTGGATGGAGATTATAAAGTGCTGGCTTTTTGACGCATCCAAAATGCACAAAAAAATAACTCAGCAAAAACCTTGTTGTAAACACACAGCCTTTGGATGATTGATTGGTGGAGGTAAGAGTCCTTCAAGTAGAATTTGTACCTACTAGTGATAAGTGAGTGTGCTTGGGTAAGGTGTTATCTGAGTACACCCGTGTCCTTGTATTTTCGGCGTGCTTGAAAAAAAAATGGTTGAGTCCCCGCGCCTTCATGTCTCGCGGCCTGTTTGTTATGCAATCCCTGTATGTGTTGCGGCTGTCGAACAACAACGAGACATGAAGGCGCGGGGACTTGACCACGCCGAAAATACTCGATAAGGACGCAAGCGTACTCGGACAACACCTTATCCAAGCACACACGCTCATCACTAGTACCTATCAGTATATAATGTCTAAATGCCATAAATGTCACAGAAGGTAATACCTCTTTAATTTTTAGTGTGGCCCCTGGAATGGATCAGGATGACAATGTGGCCCCTGCCTTAGATTCATCTAACTGGCTAATGTTTTGTCTTTTTCAAGCAGTTTTTTTTTTTTAGATTGTAATATCACAGGGCTAGCGTTCTAGAAATATATTGTGTTAACCCAATATCTTCATATACCTTATACCTTCAGCATAGCCAGAACATGCTCATTTAAACATCAATAACAAAATATGAAACCTAAAATTAGAACGTAACCAGTCATATTGGAATGTGCACACATTTGGTATGTAGAGCAGATAAACCTGCTGCAAAAGCTGGAGTGTTGGCAGGAAAAAAGCAGCATAAAATATATGTGTGGTTTTTAATGAGTTTTTTCCCCATTCATTTGAATAGGTGAAAAAATGCTGAAAGAATTGACAAGCTGCAGATCGGAAAAAACTAAGCACCGTGTGCACGAGATTTCAGAAACAAATTCACTTTGCTGGTAGAGTAAAATGCAACGTACGTAATAACCGATCACAGACGCTAAACTTGACATTTCTGTAAAAATTTGGGTGGCAAATTAAAATCATGCTTCCATTCAGCTTAGTAAGTATTATTCTGGTTTTAGAGGTCCTCGATGCAGCGGTCATAATATTTTATACGTTTTCTAGCTTTGACAACGTACTTGTTGAACACAAAGCAAATCTAGGAACGATTCCTCAAAGATTAAATTTCCGCCCCGCCATAGGAGCTACTGCACAAATCATCGCTGGCTCCTTCTCGTCGCTCTCGCTTGCCGTAAACAGGAATATAAAACTATTAACTAGCTGAGCGGATGCCTTCATTCTAATGCAGGACTTGCCCCACTGCTCTCAGTGACCTTGACAAAATTCTGGAAAAATATCTCAGGACCTGGGGCTCTAAAGCTATTTTAGAATTAGCTTTGAATAATTGTCCCACAATAGGAGTTTCTTGATTAATTGCTTCAGATAAGGTCTCATTTTCTTCGCTGGCCTCCAGTGGCTCCCCCTTATTTCCCATAACCGCTTGTCTCGTTCCTCGGCACACTGGGAATGGCAAGGAGAAAAAAAATCAGAGATACACCAATTGCATTACTTCAGGATTAGCTTTGCGATAACCCTTCGTGTTCCATTACTGGCCATTATTAGTGTAATTATTTCATCAAGTTTACTTTGTTTGAAAGATGCATTAATTGTTTTCAAAAGCTTATTATTAGACAAGCATAAAGGCTTAGCGCCAAGGAACAGCTCCTACACAGCACAAAAATCACACAAGGTAAAGAAAGTTTTTCAGACAAATTGTGAGTCGATAGCACACCGGCAGATATCCCAGTGATACCAAATATCCTCACCAGACAGAATGGTGTGGGGAGCAATTGCTCCAGATGTTTAGAGGGGGAGGGAATGTAGGTGAGCATTAAGGAGTACATGTCACCATTCCACAGCTGCCCTTTATACTTACTTATGACACAGAGGCTACACTCGTAAGTGCTCCTACTGTCCTGAAAAAGGGTCCGACTTTCTACCAAACTCAGGTTGTGGGATCCTGGCATGCAGATATTCCATACACCGCAGCAGCAGCTCTTTCAGTGAAAGAGCAAGATCACACACACTCACAGTAAGAACAGCAGCTCGAGTGATTTTACAATCCGGAAGTTCGGCCCAAATTTGTTAGAAAGTCTGACCCTTTCAGGGGGTATACGGAGCACTTATGAGCAGGTTTGACAGCAACTTACATTGAATAAAAACATACGCACCAGCAAGTCAAGGCTATGTAAATGAATATTCACCTTTTCCCCCGCCCATAATCCCGCCTGGCATCAATCTTAAGTCAGGAGAACAGACGGTCAGTCCGAGGATTGCGATGCGATCCTCAGGCATTCAGCAGTCAGACCTAATCAGTAATGCCGATGCAGAGGGGTAGACAGGATTATGGCGCGGAAAGGAGGGAATATTCATTTGCCATTTACATATGCTTTACTTGCCGGACTGAGGCAATAAATTTGTTCGGGCTTACGGGAACATAATGGAGCCATGTAGAGAAATAATAGATATCCCGGAAGGGCTGCCCAAGCCCTATTTTGGATACTACACAAAAATCTCATGATAAAGATTCCCTTTAATACATGACAATATCTTGCTGGTTCTAGAAGTTGCTGATTGACATTGTATGCGGTTAGTCTGCATCTACAAGAACACCCAGATCCTTCACTATGGCCAGGGTCACACTCGTGAGAAACTCGCACGAGTCTCAATACCCAGCCCTGCCGCTGGCACTCGGGACCAAAGCGCTCAGCTGCATTGAAATACATGCAGCCGCACTCCGGTCCCGAGTGTTGAGACGTGAGACTCTTGCGAGTTTCTCAAAAGTGACCCAAGCCTATAAGTGACTATTCTAGTCTCCCCCCCACCGCACCCAGAACATATGTTGTCTGCATATTACTGCTCATGTGCATAAATCTACATTTCTCCACACTGGGTTGTCTATTTGGCAGATGAGGCTCAAACACTCAGTTTGGCCAAGTCAACCTATAACTGACGAACATCCTCCATGAGATGCATAATTTAGTGCCATTTGCAAAATTAGAAACACTATTAATCCCTTCTTCAATATTAAGTTGCATAATACACAATCTTGGGTATATCACTTCAGCCAGAGACCATTCATTCACCAGAACTCTCTGGGTGCGGTGAGTTTTCGATCCAGTTAAACATTAGTTTCCACGTTAAGGGATAGAAGGATCAAGCAGTTGGAATTTCTAGTAGATAAGTCACTGCCAGAGCTGCCACCATAACCACCATACCCTAATCCTCTCCGTCCTCTTTCCCCAATGAAAACACATTAGTGGCTCAATTAAAGCATCCATGAGAACGTTGGAGTCTGGAGACGTAGCCCTTATCTCACGCGTATGTCCAGCTTAAGCAGCAGTGTCTAAAGGTGAACATATGCGAAAGCGAGCTATAGTGGCATTGGTGGTATATATATTTTGATTTCAAAATAAGGGTTCTGAACCCTAAGAAAGGGTTAACAAGCACTCAGAGGCCAGGTCAATGTGTGTCTGTGGGGTAGGCGCTGATCGGTGTAACAAGAGGTTATAATTAAAGCCGGCTTAATTAGGATTGTCAGGGCACTGGACATAGTGTTTAAATAAATGTAAACCAGTGATCACGTTACAACGTACCGCTAACAATTAAGCTTACCAGCTAGGATTCGATAAAGTTTGTGTAAACTTTTTATGACCTTTCCGCCAAAGGAGAGAGAGAAAAAAAATCTATAGAAAGGAGAAAGTTGTTTTGGGGTGATTTTCTAATTCTGCATGTTCTTTATTGCATTTTATTAGTAGCATCTTGGCGTGTGAATTATGACATGCATGTATGCCGTGTGTGCACGCGACCTCTATGATCATGGAGAATTCTCAACTTTTTCAAATCACAAAAAACTTACACGTAACAATGAGCCAAAGTGTGTAGTCCCAGCACGATGATGAACCAATATTCCATGGAAGACGACGTAACCAAGACCATTGTAGTGATTTGTGTGATCAGTGTCTAGCGGTTCACAACCACGGCAAATAGCGGGTTTACAGGGCGAGGCGGTTGGCTGTCCATTTCCCACTCCAGTGGTCACTACAGGGTGAATGTAATATCATTTAGTGCCATTTGCACTGTGAGACAGCATGAAGGGGGGACATAATAGATGAAGAATAGAATATTACTGTATCTCTTTTTAATAATATCTGACCATTTTTAATCAACATATACCTTGGTTATAAAATACCTTTATAGTATAACATGCTCGTTTTTTTCATCATTATTCCTGCTTGGGTAATTCTGCTACATAAACAGAATTGTGGAACCGTTCCCAGCTGAATGCAATTCTAGATCCATGGTTGACTATAAAACTATTTACATAAAAAGTTAAAATATGCCTGAATTCTGATATAATTCACTCACAATTGATAATAAACATAAGACGTTTTTTTCCTACGACCCCTTCTACTATTTTTCTACTACATTATGGTAAATTAAACATAAAAAATTCTAAAATATACATTAAGGGGATGGACACTTTATTGTAACAAATGTATGCAGGTTCTCCTCCTACATTTGTTAGTACAGACTGCACAGCGCTCCACCCATCAAAATGGCAGCTGGTGAAAGAGGACCTGACCAAACTTTTCCGCCAATCAAAACTAGTCCTGCCTTGGGCACTATAACTTCATTTATCCAAAATTTGCACTAAATCATGAATGTCAAAGTGCTTGTCCTGGCCTGAAATGAAAAGTCTGCAGTTAAATGTGCAAAGAGAGCACTGCCACGATTCCCTTGTATTTTTCGTGCAGGGAGTCATGTGAGTGACAGTGCGGTCATTTGCTGACTATAATCATCCAATTTCTCTCTATAGAAGAGAAATGACAGAAGAATAGATGTCTAGTCGGCACACGGCTGTAAATAGGCAAAATCGCAGCCGTGAGGTCATGTGATCGCATAATGACATGGCGATTATAGGGAAATATTGACAGTGCGTGCATCGCACACTTTCACCATACGGGAAGCTACAGTCGTAAAATGACTTCAGACTTTTCAGTTCAGGCTGAAACCCTTTAAACCACGCCCAGATGGCGAAATTGTTAGGCAAGTCAGATTAACACTATTAAAAAAAAAGCCAATTATCAATGCAAAGATTAAATTAACACAAAAACAATTAGAACAATGCCAGGCTTCTATATCAATGTGCGGCAGTACCAAATTTGATATAAAATCACATATAAAAAGTAGTGACTAGCCACATTACGCCGCCTTATCAGGGAAACGTGGAGGAAAGATTAAACAAAAAGGTAATTTAATCATTGTTCTCATAACACTTCAAATACTGGGCAAATGTTGTTAAAAGAGGGAAAAAAAAATGACAAAAGACTCTGATAATTACATGAGGTTGTGAAAATACCTGCATGTTTGGGCCGGACAGACTGGCTCCACGGCAAGAGTCTGGTATGTGACTTTTCTTCTCTTGCATTATTTTGTCTTGGAAACATCAGTTGTTTTATAAATCATAAACTTAAATGAGAACAGTGATGACAAAATGCTCCACGCAAAAGTTCAGAAAGAGTTAAGAAAAAATAATATGCACTGAAGAGCAGAGCCATCCACGCTGTAATAACCCGAATATATAATAATTTTATATTTCTATAAAGTCAATATATTCCGCAGTACTTTACATTTTACAGGGGACTTGTACACAAAACGAAAGACATCACAGAGTAACACAATTCAACAGACAGAAAAAAAGAGTGAGGGTCCTGCTCGCAAGTTTACAATCTGTGAGAATATAATGCTTGTGTTATATGGTCCAGCTAAAAATATAATAAATAGGGTGTTCCCATAACGCTGCAAAAGGCAAAACGGGGATAGTTAGACAAGTGAGGCGATAGGCCAGACTAAAGAAATGTGTTTTTAGGCCACATTTAAAGCTATTGGGAATTGTTTGGTCCTGTATAGTGCATTCCAGAAAACTGGTGCAGCACGTGAGAAGTCTTTCAAATGGAAGTGGGAGGTTTGGATTATTGAGGCTGTTAGCAGAATGGAGGGTATGTGTAGGATGATAGAGATAAGGGAGCCAGAATGAGATGTAGGGTGGTGCAGAACTGTGAAGAGCTCTGTGGGTGAGTGATAAATTAATATTAAACTCTGTAGCGGATGGGCAACCAGTGCAATGACTGGCACAGTGTAAAGGCATCAGTGTAGCGGTTGGAAAGAAATATGATCCTGGCTAATGGATTTAGGACGGATTGGAGAGGGGAGAGTTTAGTAAGAGGGAGACCGATTAATACAGGGTTGCAATAGACTAAACGAGAATGAATAAGAGAAACATTAAGAGCTTTTGCAGAGAAAAAGGGAAGATCAGGTATAATCTTAGAAATGTTTTTGAGGTCTAGGTGACATAAGTGAGTAAGTGGATGTAGAGTGAAGGAAAAATCTGAATCAAATATGACCCCAAGCTAGTGGGCATGTTGCTGTGGAGTAATAGTGGAACCACACATGGAAATAATAATATTGTGTTTAGATAGCTTAGTAGAGGGAGGAAACAAGACGCACTCAGTTTTTGACATAATGAAGAGAGGACGTAATGTTAGAAAGACAATCACTGGTATTTTGTAGTAATGCATTGTAGTGAAATATTTTGTATACCCGCCATACAAAGCATAGTTCGTGTAACCTGGGCAAAGTTTATCTACAAGCAGGAGGTGCATCCATTAATGCTGAACTATGAACAAGTGTCTTCTACTCTTGTCTCTCAATTTCTACCATGTTGTATGAATAGATTTCTAGATCTAGACACCATCCCCATGACAAATCTGATTGGCCATAAAATAAAATAAATCAGTTAGGTCTCATTCTGACGTCTGTGTTGTACACGTATGCAAACAAATGACTCGAGTGTCGTTGGTGTTATGGATCTGAGTGTCATCAGTGTTTGGTCAGTGTCACTTTTTACCATCAGCGATTTACACATATGGATAAATATATAAATGACAAAAATTCACCTATACATTACAGTGTTAATCATGGGCTGCAGGCTGATTACAAAGTGATGGCATGTTGGGCCTGTCTGGCATTTTCACAGATCCATAGACTGGTATTAGCACTTTTCATCTGCAGCCAATCTGTAAGCAACGGCATTGTTCACTTATCCGATTGGCTGCGGGACTGTCAAAGTGACATCAATGATTTTTGTGATTCCATTTTTTTTTACCTGTCGTTTTGCGGTCATTTTTTTTTCTTCATGCCACTGAATAATGGAAAAACCGCTTGTTTTTTTTTCCTTAAAAAAGTGGCAAAACACTATAACAAAAGATGTCCGGGCATCTACCTTGCATCTTTTGATCTTTCCCATAGACTTGCAGTGGAAAAATGGACAGGACACTTCTTTTAACCTCTCAGCATTTTTAGAAACCTTAAGAGGTTAAGAGATGCGCACATAGTTTCACAGTTTTTTAAAATAAAAAACTGAAGTGTTTTACCAAACACCACAATGGAGGAGACTCATCAAGCTAAATCCACCAGAATCCCAGCATAATTTGAAAGAACACTATATATCATTACTTGAGACATTTATTTTGAGTAAGATACTTTCTGGCCCAAAAATGGGGTCATGGCCTTACGTGTGACATCGTGCAGCAAAAAAAGGCATAAAAATTTAGGCGGCAACTAATAGATGGCATAAACGTAGACGAGATGGACTAAAGACACGCCAGCTTTATCAAACAGCATTAACCACCTGGATAAATCTGATACATCTTAACGTCTGTTTTTTGAACTTTCTGAAAGTTATTGTGAAATATGCCCAAATATTGTTAAAGTGGAAAGATCACATTTTCATTCTAACATGAGAACGCACATTTTACCCCTTTACAAGTTTGGCAGATCGAAGACGGTCAGTGTTCGGAGATCTCCACTGATAACTAAACAAAAAAAAATGGCACTGAAGCCTGCTGAAGCAGCAACTCCTAAATGAGCACATGCATAGAGCTACAGTCAGGGCCGAAAGTGTTGGCATTCTTGAAATTGTTCTCGAAAATGAAGCATTTTTCCCAGAAAGTCATTGCAATTACACGTTTTGTTATACACGTTTATTTCCTTTGTGTGTATTGGAACACCGCAAAAAAAAAAAAAAGGAAAGTAAAATTGGTGGTACACTCAACTTAATATTTGGTTGCAAACCCTCTGGAATACCTGCAATCAATTGCTTCCTATACCCGTCAACAAGCGTTTTATACTTCTCAAGTGGAATTTTGGGCCACTCTTCTTTTGCAAACTGCTCCAGGTCTCTCATATTTGAAGGGTGTCTTCTCCTAACAGCAGTTTTAATACGTCAGAACTCTCCAGCGCTTTGTTTTGATCTGATCCTGAGTGCTTTTTGGGGTCATAATCTTGTTGGAAGAGACTTGACCTAGGAAGCAAACCGAGCTTTCTGACACAGCGCACTAAATTGCGACCCAAAATCCGTTGGTAATCTTCATATTTCATAATGACTTGCACACAGGTATGGCACCCAGTGCCAAAAACAGCAACACAATTCTAAACATCTTTGAACCTCCACCATATTTGACTGTAGGTACTGTGTTATTTTCTTTGTAGGCCTCATTCCATTTTCGGTAAGCAGTAGAATGATGTGCTTTACCAAAAACCTCTTTCTTTGGCTCATCTGTCCACAAGACGCTTTCCCAAAAAGATTTTGGTTTACTCATGTACAGTTTGGCAAATTGCACTCTAGCTTTTTTATGTCTGTGTGTCAGCAGTGGGTTCCTCCTGGGTCTCCTCTTATAGCGTGTTATTCAAATGTCGACAGATAATTCGTGCTGACACGAATGCACCTTCAGCCTGCAGGAAAGCTTGAATTTCTTTGAAACTTGGTTGGGGCTACTTTTCCACCACCTGAACTATCCTGTGTTGCAATCTTTCATAAACTTTTCTCTGCCATTCAAGTCCAGGGAGATTAGCTACAGTGCCATAGGTTGTAACCTTCTTGATTATGTTGCGCACTGTGGACAAAGGAACATCAAGATCTCTGGAGATAGACTTGTAACCTTGAGATTGGTGATATTTTTTAACAATTTTGGTTCTCAAGTTATACAAAATGCAAAAATGGAGTCATCTTTTCCCCTTATTATCTGATTTCAGGTGTGATTTTCATATTGGCTACACCTCTTACTTGCCATTATTTTTGAAAAGGTGCCAACAATTTTGTCAGTTACATTGTTGGTGGTTTTGTGTGAAATTATGTCCAATTTGCTTTTTTTTCCTGTTATTGTTTTTTTTTTTTGTTTAGTTCCAATACACACAATGGAAATAAACATGTATAGAACAAAACATAACTGCAATAATTTTCTGGGAGAAATACTACACTTTATGGAACAATTTGATGGGTGCCAGCACTTTCGGCCATGAATATTTATATTGTTATTGTTCCTAAACAACAATTGGGGCAGGTGCAAAAAATGGAATATGACAGAGTGGTATATAAAAAGAAAAAAGGGGATGGGAGTATTAGAAGGGCTTGTTCACAGTTTGCGTTTTTGCGACGGAAACACGCAGTGTTTTACAGTACTAGCAAAGTGAATGAGCTCTCTGAAATCTCGTGCTGCTTAATTTTTACTTGAAGATTTGAACCTTCAAAGCCTTTTTTGAAATCTGCAGCAGGTCTCTTCTCTCACCCTGTCTGCAGTGTTTTTCATCCATTCAAATTAAAGGGAAAAAAAGCCTCAAAAACTTGTATACTACACATTGCTTTTCAAGATAAGTATTTGCGGTAGATTTTTCGGCTGCAAAAACCAAATGTGTGCACATTGTTGACCTTGATAGTTGATGATCCGGCTGGAATCACACAAATATTTTGACGCAGAGCTTTTTTGCCACAGTGCACGGTGAGGTGAGCCCTAACAGATGAAAATTCGTAAACTGATATATACTAGGACATTTTTTGATCATCACTGGCTGCTTCCCACATGGGCCACTGCTTACAACCAACTATTAATCATGAAAGATCGTACAATTCATTCACTGATCCATTGAAAATGACACACCGTTACCGGCTTCTGGCTGTATACATCTTTATTTGTGCACTTTCTGGCATTGTCAAGGTCTGGCGCCAGCTGGAAACCATAAATAATGAGCCTGGCTATGGCACGGATCACACATCTCCTGGAGACAGGTACCTTTCTCAGAATGTAGAATTTGGGTACGGGGTGATGCTGCACGTCCACACGTTACATTCTCTGCACTGTGAGTATAGCTTCCTCACCCGGTGACCAGTCGGTCGTTGTAACCAGACTTTCTAGTTTTTGATGTGCCGTGCTACAGCTGGAGTCTAAACAAAGCCCCCAGCCCGCTTATATCAGGAATGGTAGCACAGACATCACAACTAGGAATGGTGTCAACACAGACGTCTGGACAAAGGAGGCCAAACAAAGAATATAGCTTTACCTTTACTTCCGGACTTTCTACTAATACATTGTGGAATGTACAGAAGTGTATTGATCTCCTATATTACCAAACTTATTTTCTATGGGCAGAAAACAGCAATATCCAAAACTTGCCCATTAAACGGAGGCTTCAGATTTTTTCACATCAGTCTTGATGTGACTAGTTTAGGAAATACTTTCATCCCCCATAATACAGCAGTTATGGATCATTTTTTCTCATCTCTCTGACACCTACAAATGGATGTGTAATGTTGACAGTCACGCAGCATTTTTTAACGTACCAGAAAAAGCTATGAGATTTCAGAAGTCTTAAGCATACACTTTTACTTTTTACTGACTCAATATGAACAGGTTTTGCTGCATTTTCGATGAATAATATTAACTATTGAACATATACCGTGGCCAAATAACACATGCAATCAGCAGCAAAAACAATGCTTTCAGTGCAGCGTTTTCACTGCACAAAAAAAAAAAAAACACTGCAAAAACGCTGCTTGTGAACATACCCTAACAGAGTGCTGCCAGTCGGGGGTGTGTCCAAGAAATTGTCCAATCAGTGCTCACAGTGTAGGGACACACCCCTTTGATGTGGGGCATGGGAAAACTTAGCTGTCAATTATTTCATTTATAACAGGCATGGCGCAATGTAGAGTTATGAGAATAGCTGCTCTATACTTCTTATGGGAAATACGAGCCTACTAAAACAGACAAGCTAGAAGAGCTGTCAGGTCCCCCCCTTATACTGAAATCTAAAAACCCAAATTGCCTTTCTTGGTTATAACAACCATATATATATATTGCCCTCTTATACTGAATTACTAAATTATCTGCTTAGATAGTAAGCCACACAGCCATGGGAAATAGCTCATTTTTGGTGTACAGATCGGATATATACAGATTCAAGCCTCATTTACATGTCCATGTACACACAATGCACGGCCTGACGGCAGGTCTCCTGGCCCGAACCTCAGAAGGTATATATAAGGTCGTCACATTCAGGTCAGGAGACCCGTGGCTGATCCGTGCATTTACACGGATGTGAGCATGAGCTGGTTTTCCTACACCACCATGGTAGCAGGCAGTCACAGTAGTCAGGAGGCCGGGCAGGCACACGGGCATATACAGCTACTTCGCATTCTGGGTCTGCAGAAAACTGGCTTCCTAGATTCCTGAGCACTCATACAAAACTGAACTTGATAGAAGTGCCTTATCAAAGGTGTAATCTAGACAAGTTAATGGATTACTCTGGCATGCACATGGCAGAAGGGGAAAAGTGCACAGAGTTAAGCAGAGTTTCAGTAGCCTACTTATGTTAGCAATATGCCAAACTGCACATAATCCTCCATTACCCAAACTCCAAACTAATGAATTACCGTAACTACTCTAACAAGGCCACATCTTGTGCAAACCTTTATGAACCTACCGACACCACTAAAATGTAACATGCCTTGTACAAGGTTTACTGTAGAAAACAAACATTTTAATCATAAAAGGACAAAGCACTCTAATTGTAATACAGGGTTAATCATAATTCACTAGATATGTATGTGGGCGTGTAAAGCTGATTGTTAACATGCACAAGTGGCACAAAGCCCTGTGGGGGCCATACGGCACAGCCATTCTAGGTGATGTATGAGGCTAGAAAACATACGGTACATATATTTGTACTTTCCAGAAACACACCTCAGACTGGGTGGATGCCAAAAAGTGTATTTACACCACCAGATTATCAGGAAGAAAGGTTCTTAGGATGGCTCTTTTCATGATAATCTTTCAGTCTAAAAAGACTGCCAATCACCCAAAAGAGAAAAACGCTTGTTTGTCAGGTGAAATGATCTGTTGCGCTGAAGATCACTCTCAGCGGTGCACTGTTCGGTAAAGATTTACTTTTTGGCAGTCACAAAAATGGTGCAAATGCGCCCTGAGGCTATGTTCACACGTTGCGTCTCTTTCTGCAGGCAAAACTTGCTGTCTTGGCAGTAATTAGGCCGCTTACAAAAAGCAGGTTTCCTGCATTTTTGTTGTCTCTTGTGCATGCTGATACAGTTTAAAAAGTGTGAACATAGCCTGAATGCAGCTCTCCATTAAGTTTTTTATACTGCAGTCTTGGAGTGGGGCTACTAATCTAAGTTCTCAGCCCCTATCTTCTGTTATTGGCGCCGCTCTGGTGGGACTCCTACAGGTTGTGACCTGCTGGATCGCTACAGTGTTTGGCAGGGCGAAAAGGAAATCACTTCTCAATACAAGTGCAAGAGAACCAGAAAGAGGCGCTCTTAGACTTAGGCCAGGGTCAGACTTTCGAGAAACTCGGACGAGTCTCACACGTCAATACCCGGCACTGCCGCCGGCACTCGGACCGGAGCGCTCAGCTGCATAGAAATACATACAGTCGCACACTCCGGTCCGAGTAACGGCGGCAGCATCGGGTATTGAAGTGTGAGAGTCGTCCGAGTTTCTCGCAAGTCTGACCCCGGCCTTATATTGAGAACTGTCTCCTCCATTGACACTGCACACCTACTTGTGTTTCCAATAATGTTTTTTTTTTTTACTATCTTTATATGGCTACACCAATTATTCACCACAGATCAGATTTTTTTCTTTTTGGTCCCCATATACAGACTACTGTCAGCCGAATCCGCTGATCTCACTAGGTTCGGCCAACCGATGATCAGGAGAGCTATCAATTGCACATATCCTTTTTCAGACTGACAAACACATTGTTCTCATGGAGATGAGCTACCGGCCAATGTGCCAGTCAGCAGCCCAGGAGCCACCAAGCGAGTGCGCTCCTGTGTATGGGAGGGTTGGCAAAGATGTGATCGGCCAATGCACTGCTCGATTGTTCAGCCGACAGCCAACTAATGTATATGGCAGTCTTTAGAAAATAGATGTGGGGTCTTGATGCTTGGAACGGTCAATATATCATTAGAAATCTTATGACATCATAAGCGCTAATCTTTTAAGATAAAAGTTATCTGCAGACAGACATTTTTACCCTACTATTCTCCCATCCAACTGATTTAAAGAGGTGTATTTTGTCCGACTTGATGTTCAAGTTTGGTGATCAGTACTTGTGCTATTTCTGCAGCTCAGCAATGTATCTTAATCAAATAAAATACTTAAAACTTATAAAATGTACCAATTATGATCACTGACAAAACATGGATCCACGTGTCACCAAGAGAGTAAGTCAATACATCAAATGTGATGTCTAGGGATTGGAAAAGGATACAACAATTAATAAGGGTAGATTCACTCACATTCCCATTTATGTCAAACCAATTATGTGTTTTACTAATTGTATCTCAGAAAGATACGCAAAACATTAGCAGTGAACCCTAGAAAACTTTAAACAAAAATGTAAGATCTGGGGTTAGAAGGCGGCTTGTGACAATTATCTAGGGAATCCAGCTTCCCGCAAACATTGCTCCACTAATACTCTCCAGATTTGCTGGGTCTGCATCAAAATATCCCCAGAAAGTGTTTACATTCACGGAGGGTTCACATAAAAGGTCAGCAAGACACACCGGAAAGAGGGCCGAAACTGTACCACGCACACAGAAAGCATGCATCAGACAGTAAGCCTAAAAGCAGCCTCATGACATGCGATATTAAATCGGCGCTTAGAACTTGTCTGTATGGTCCTCACATCATGGGACAGAGCCAAAATCATCACGGTCACCGATAGATGACTCCATGTTGTACATATTAGATAAAAGTCTGCTGAACCTGGCTAGTCTGACAACTGACCAACCATGTGAAACGTACAGGGACCTCACATCAAACACTTGGAATTTCCTTTTGTTTTCAGGGCGGATAAGCCACTGTCAGACGTTTCTAATATAGTCTAGGCTTTCTTCTTTGGGCCAGTACAAATCATATCAACGTTCAGCCGAACCAGGCGCTCATGTGAAGGAGAGTGATAGCAGTCGGCTTAATGTTCGTTCGACATACAGCCATCTCATGTGTATGACAGAGGCAACATTTATCAAAATATTAGCAATTTGACTAAATCTTTAGTGCACTCACCTCAAGTCCGACATCAAATGTCACACCTTAAAAGACAAATTTGGAGAAAGAGAGGAGTCAGCTTACCATCTTCTGGAGACCACCATTTGTGGATCTGTGCAGCGACAAGTCAGAGCCACACAAATTCACACACCTATGCATTTTGGTGGAAAGCATTTTTTATTTTACTTATATACCGCCATTATGTATCACAATACTTTACAGACCTTATTCATTGTATATTAATAAAAAAAAAAAAAATCAAAAAGAAAAAAAGGGGGGGGGGGGGGACACAACAGTCTAGTAGGTGATGTACAGGAGGTTCTGGAATAGCAATGACAGTGGTAAGGAATCAAAAAAGTTGATAAAATTCTACCACTCGGTATAAAAATGTTATTCTTTTATTGAATTATAAGTTAAAATAACATGCAGCCATGTATAACGGTAAAGAGCAGAGTCTACGTGTTTTGGGTGTGTGAATGCTTACTCCACTTTTTAACTAGGATTCCATCAAAAAAGGACACTTTTAAAAGGTGCTGAAATTTTATCAACCTTTTGGATATACTAAAAAACACCTGTTTTGTGCACCTCCTAAACCAGTAAGAATGCAGACTAGTCACTACTGTACAACGAGATAAAGTCGAGCAATACGTATGACAGCAGAGACTGGGCAAATGATAAGAAACGTACTAAGGATATCAAAAACAAAAAAAGCAACTAACATTCATCAATCAAATCTTGCCCATTATTTAGACCCTTAACCACTATAGTCTAGAGTTTCCACCACTGATTACCCCCAATGGATTGTGCACTTACTCTTCATAAATCTGAATGCTGAAGTGCTATCTCCATGGACCTGTGTAACGTGTCTGTTGACTGTGCCCATTGGGCCTGCTAAGGATAAACGTTGGCTACTAATGCAATTATAAATGTCCCTTCAGAGACTCGCCAGGGTGCATAGGAGTTTTAGCAAAACCAACCAAAATAATTTTTTTTCTAGGTATTAGAGCTCAACAGCGTCAGCTATACTAGGGCTGCAGTGTTTTATGCGTGAATATCTGCAGGACCAGACCATACCGGGTTTGTCTGTAGTCTAACTATATATAGGTCTGTACTGAAAGCCGTCTAAGGCCTCTTTCACACATCCGTCTGTCACCATCAGTCAAAATCCGCCATTTAGAAAAAAAAAAAAACGGATCCACCATTTTTCTTGGCGGATCCGTTTTTCTTCCCATTGACTTGCATTATTGGCGGATCTTGACGGGTGGTCATCCATAGGATCCGTCTTTTCACGGATCTGCCAAAATTTTGGCGTCCGCTGACATGACTGGACGGACACAAACGTTTTTTTGCTGGCCGGATCCGCATTCGCTCGGAAGAATTGCCTTTGCCGGAAATTTAACCCTAAATCCCGTTCTGGCGGCTGAGAAATATTTTCTCTCTCTCTTCCTCTAAAATTCAACCTTATACGGATCCTTCAACACAACGGTCCGGTGCCACCGGTTTCTTTCAATCCGCCTACGGATCATTTTAGCGGATTTCGACTGAGCTGAAAAACGGATGTGTGAAACAGGCCTTAGCAAAATGGTAGAGCAGCACTTCTGTAAGGCTGCCACGATCATTACATTTGAGTTGTATAGACTCAATAAACAAAAACAGATTCACTTATGGATGCATCAGGAATCAGTCAATAGTATCAAACCACCCAAACTGTGTATATGGGCATGTAGGTCACAGAAAGAAGAATAAAAGGATACCTTGAATCTCATGCAGGCCAGTGTCTGGCAAATAATCTTGAACAGCTCATTTATTGTTAGAATATATATATATATATATATATATATATATATATATATACACACACATACACACATACATACACACACATACACAGTAAATAAGAAAAATAACGTGAATTTCTCTGGAATAAGACATCAGATCGCAGATATCAAGGTATCATTTTATTCAGCTTCATATAACCTATAAACCCATAAAGACAGCTTCAGAGAGTTGACCCTACTGAATAATTATAATATGACTACAAATGTAAACAGTAGTGATGGGCGAGAGAGCCTCCCCATAATGCATTGACGGTATCACATCACACATTATAACACAGCAAATCTGGAGGAACTACAGTATAATAGCCTAAGCAGGGAATATAGCAGCTGGCATCTGTCCTGCTATATTTGAATTACAATTACATATATTTTCTTCATTCTAATTAACTAGGAAGCAGCAGCAAGGCTGCACAATATTTTATACAGAAGAAACTAAAACCTTTCAGTGTTAGTCAAGAGAGGGTGTGCTAGCTGGCTACAAGAGATTGTACTGATGTTTTGCATTTGATGTGAAATCATTTTTGTGAATAGGAAATTTATATTATAAATATATAACATAGGAATAGGAACATAAATACAAAAGAAAGATTCCCAGAAAAAAGACATTTTTTGCACATCTGATTTTACTATTCAAATTTAAAATAATTTCTTATTAGTAGGTCTTTTTTGACGAGGGCTGAATTTTGGTAAAAAACAAAATGTCAGTTTTTGCACATCTGTTTCACAAGTCCCATTTAACAACTGTACTCCACACACTTATACTGTGACCTTGTGCCACACTTTCCTTTTTTGTTCTGTGTACCTACCCAGCATTTCTGGTTACGTCCTTTTTGGCAAGGATTGAAAAAGAAACGTTGCCAAAAGTTAATTATAATGTTGTACAAAATGAATAGTAAAAAAAAGTGGCACTGGCAATGAACAGTGTAGTCTAAAAGGAAACACAAACAAACCACGGATAGGATGATGTTACCTCTGACAGCAACACTGTCAGTTTGAGGCAATGTTGTGGAAAGTATAACCTAACCCATCTAATCACAAAATGACTAACTGAATCATTTTTGGAAAATTTTTAATGTTAAAGACATGAAAAGTCTATCAAGGTGTTTTATTAAATGGCTATTGGTTACTACAGGTTAGCAGTTTCTTGAAGCTTTAATGGGGTAGGATACAGCCCTAAGAGACCTTACAGTGTTACCACTGTATTGTGATTTCTGGCAGAGTAAAAAAAAAAATTTCAGGAACCTTTCAAATTTGAATTGAAAAGATTTGATCTAAAGAATGACAATGGTTTGGCTTTACTCATGTCTCCTCTGCTAAAGGCTAGCAAATACCCGATTGTCATTAGTATAGCCTCTGGTGTAATCTGTAAGGTGAACGCTACCTCAATAGTACAACATATAAACACCTACTATACACCTGAGGAGTGCAAAATCTACTATAACAAAATTAGCCTGGAAAGAGCCTTCCATCCATTGAGTATTTCATATTAAAAAAAAATTAAGTAAACATCAGAGGGAGGGCTGAGAAAATGACTTTCTTCTTCAAGATGAAAACAGATAGGAATCGCAATAAAATGGCTTTTCTACAAGGCTGCTTCACCAGATCTTGTTGTTATTAGAGGAAAAATTACAGATTTAAACTTTCACCTTTTTGTCCTAAATGAAGAAAGTACACAACGCACAATTGCATCATAAGAATGTAAGATATAAACGATAGTAAAATATATGAGCATGTCGGGCACTGGCTTCCACACTTATCGCTCATCTGCTCATATTCCAGATTAATATTAAAAGTGGCATAGGCTGCTTAAGAATTTCCGCCTGATAACCCAAAAGTGGGGCAAGGTTATCGTTCTGCCCAAGATCAATCTGCCACAGAACACAATGGTGGCCTTAAGTTTGGAAATGTGCAGATCTCAATCAAGAAATTAAAATGCCATACCTCTCAATTGACGAAGAGGTTAAAGACTTAATTGAAGGCTTTCCTAAACTTTCCATCTGGTTTGTTGAGAACAGGTCAATACTCAGAGCGGAGCGCCGTTGAGAAATTGTGGTAGCTCGGTGTTCAAAACCAAATCAGCGCTGAAGGGGTTAACCAGACCTTTATAATGAATATAAATACACATGCACTTACTGTAGCCAAGCTTTGCTCTTGAAGGAAATGAATTAGCCCACTGGGGAGAGTTGAAAGCCGGGCTGTTTTCCATTTCATTACTCGAACCACACAAGAAATCAATGCAATCAGATAGATGCTTTGTGGGTGACACAGCTAACGGTTCAATCATTTATCAGTTATATCACTGGACTGATAAGAGAGGAGCTTAGGGTAATATTACACACAGAGAAAAAAAATACAATGAGGGTTTGAAGGCAACAGCGCACTCCCCAATGCAATAAAATCTCTGCTGATAAGTCAAATATAGCCAAACACATCACTACATGGGATAGACGGGCTGATTAGCCAAACATGAAAAGTCAGATTACAGCAACCCTTGATATATTTATAAGCATTTTATTCTCCTTGTCCCGAGCTCCTTAAGGTCTGGTAGAAGTTGGACTAGCCAGGTCATAGGTTCTTCACCAGATGTCTAGGAAGCTTTATCAGATGGCAAAAATAAGAATCTATGGATTAAACATTCGTATATTTCGTACAGCGGCTGTGACCGAATCGGAGATGTATTTAGTCACTAAAGGTCTGAGCTCCAGGCCGTAGAGGAACACTGCAACTAAAACGCCAATATTGTGACTGTCCGGTGTCACGGATCCAATCTAATATCAGACATCCCATCATATGATCGCAGTCATTGCCAATAATAGGAAACAAAAGCAGAAGAAACATGTCATAATGGACGATCAAAATATAAAACACCCAAAGGAGAGGCTGTTCGAGGCCACGTGCACATGTTGAGTATTTGGTGAGTTTTTTACCTCAGTATTTGTAAGGCAAATCTAGGAGTGGGACAGTCAGAGGAAAAGCCTAATAGAACCACATAACCACTTCTGTATTCATCACCCTCTCCTGGTTTTGGCTTACAGATACTGAGGTAAAATACCGACCAAATACTGAATGTGTGAGACTGCACAAATCGTAAGATTGCAGTCATTTGAACCTGATGAAGGCTGCTTCAAGAAGCAAGGGTTTTCAAGCCATTGACAAATGATGGGTGGTTTGAGGTAATACAGAGAGCATCTGATAGAAATCTGGTGCCATTCCCGCTACCCAAAAAAAAAAAAAATCTTGACATTATCCAATCATGCCACCAGCTTTATGGCACTATAGCAGAACCTTTGTTTCAGTGTTCTGTATAAACACTGGCCAGCTATTAAACGCTTCTTCACAAACTTGGAACTCATAAGCATGCTGAAATGGCCCTTAAAAAGCACTGGCATTTTTTTGTTGTCTCTTTTTATCAGCCCAGTTGCCATCTTCTTCCGTTTCCAATGCCACCTTGCTCCTCCCCAGCATCACGTGACCGTATTCGTGACCGGCCGATTCACACAGCATATTCTGTGTGGACGGGAGATCATTTTCTCAACTTACACAAAAGACGCTGTGTGAGACGCATAAGTGGTCACAGGACACCGGCGCGGTGCTGAAAACTGCAGGTGACAGTGACCAGTAAGTATCTGAATACACTCTCCATATACACATACCTATTACGGATTGTGAACAAAGGGAACAAAAAAACGCCAGTGGTCCTCCAAGGTCTCTATGCACATATTTGATGGGGGGTCAACTAGCAGTCTAATGAGTGTGGGGGCCTCCCAACTCTCTCCTGACAGATTATGTCGGGTGGAGAAGGTTCCGGCTTGTTAAATTTCCAATTCTTTGGTTCACCTAGGAGAAAAGCCTGATCTGGCCTTTTTTTTTTCCGGATGTGCACTCCTCCCATTTGGAACAGGTAACTTTAAATTAGCAGGAGACAGCAAAGAAAGGGGTCTAGCCTATTTTTGCTCTCAATGGAGAGCTTGAGGAAGGCGAGTTTCAATGCTCCTTTCATTTGGTGTTGGTGCTGTGTGACGGCCATTGTTGCTGTGGTTTTGGGCTGGTGAGGCGGCGCGATCTGGAGTCACTGGGACTCTGTCTTGCAGCATGGGTGCTGTGAGACACCAGGCTGTCCACCCTGATGGTGCATTGTCGCTGCGGTGGTGCTCAGCGCACGACTCTGCTCTGCGATATGGACCCACTACATGGTTTGCCGTGACGTGGCAGTGGGCTTCATACAATCTGATCACAATGTTAAGCTAAGAACCTCATGTTCAGTTAAATACATTTCTGCCTAGCGGCATTAGATCAAAGTATGATTTTTGCAGGTGCTGTCCATTCTCTTTTTCAGCATACTAGGAGAGAGTGACTCTCTTGGAGAACACAGGAGCTCACAGCAGAACCAAGCGCTCTTCTGTATGGGCTTTATCGGGGGGAGACTGTTCAGATGACCGCCATCTAATGTGAAATGGGGCGATTTTGTTAGCAAGGATGAATCATACAGTTGACAGTCAAGATTGGCATTTCTTCAGGCTTCTATCCTTTTGGTTAAACTTTTAAGCTTTCGAGGCAAAAACATCCATCCAAGAGAAGTTTCAATAAGATACTAAACGTTCTTCACAATTTGGCAGTGATAAGCAGGGCCAACAAGACAGCAGGGGGTAACAGTAGGTGATATTTGTGGTACTGCTCTGTTTAACCCCTTACTGCCATTGGACGTTATAGTACGTCCAATAGCAGTACCCTGGCTTTCATGAGGGCTCTGGCGGTGAGCCCGCATCAAAGCCGGGACATGTCAGCTGTTTTGAACAACTGATATGTGCCCGCATATTAACTAGTTAAATGCCGCTGTCAAACGCTGACAGCGGCATTTAAAGTGCGCTTTCGGCCATCATCAGGCTGGAAATACACGTACCGCTGACCCCCATCACGTGATCGGGGGTCATCGGTGCGTAGGCATAACAACCAGAGGTCTCCTTGAGACCTCTATGGTTGTTGATGCTGGATAGCTATGAGCGCCACCCTGTAGTCAGCGCTCATAACAATGCAGTAATTCTACTACATACAGGCGATCTGAGCATCGCCTCTATGTAGCAGAGCCAATCGTGCTACAGCAGCTTCTAGCCTCCCATGGAGGCTATTGAAGCATGCGAAAAGTAAAAAAAAGTTTTAAAAATATAAAAAAAAAAAAAAACAAAAAAAAAAAAAACACAAAAGTTTAAATCACCCCCCTTTCGCCCCATTCAAAATAAAACAAAAAAAATTTAAAAAAAAATCACACATACACATATTAGGTATCGCCGTGTTCAGAATCGCCCGATCAATTAAAAAAAGGGTTTAACCTGATCGCTAAACGGCGTAGCGAGAAAAAAAAAAAATCAAAACGACAGAATTACGTTTTTTTGGTCGCTGCAACATTGCATTAAAATGCAATAACGGGCGATAAAAAGAACGTATCAGCACAAAAGTGGTATCATTAAAAACGTCAGCTCAGCGCACAAAAAATAAGCCCTCACCCAACCCCAGATCACAAAAAAATGGAGACGCTATGGATCTCGGAAAATGGCGCAATTTTTTTATTTTTTAGCAAACTTTGATATTTTTTCACACCACTTAAGCCCCTGTCAAACACAGCGATCTCGCTAGCAAGATCGCTGCTGAGTCACAAGTTTTGTGACGCAACAGTGATCTCACCAGCGAGATCGCTGTGTGTGACACCTATCAGCAACCGGCCCCCCTGCCGGGTATCGCTGATCGTCCTGGAATGGATAGGACATTTTTTTGATCGCTGGTCTCCCGCTGGCCAGCACGCATTGCTGCGTGTGACAGGCGGGGGACCAGCGATCAGCGAGCTGGAAACCAAGGTAAACATCGGGTTTCTAAGCGCCGCGCGGCGCTTAGAAACCTGATGTGTACGTTAGATACCAGCGCTCTGGTGCAGGGAGCTGGTAACCAAGGTACACATCGGGTTTCTAAGTGCCGCGCAGTGCTTAGAAACCTGATGTGTACGTTAGATACCAGCGCGCTGGTGCAGGGAGCTGGTAACCAAGGTACACATCGGGTTTCTAAGTGCCACGCAGTGCTTAGAAACCTGATGTGTACGTTAGATACCAGCGCTCTGGTGCAGGGAGCTGGTAACCAAGGTACACATCGGGTTTCTAAGTGCCGCGCAGTGCTTAGAAACCTGATGTGTACGTTAGATACCAGCGCGCTGGTGCAGGGAGCTGGTAACCAAGGTACACATCGGGTTTCTAAGTGCCGCGCAGTGCTTAGAAACCCGATGTGTACCTTGGTATCTTAATGTACACAGTGGGTAAATAAGCGACGTGCGTCGCTTGTTACCCGCGTTTCGCTGGTGCTGGTCGCTGGTGAAGCTGCCTGTTTGGCAGCTCACCAGCGATCATGTAGCGACTCACCAGCGATCCTGACAAGTTCATATCGTTGTCGGGATCGCTGGTGAGTCGCTATGTGTGACGGGGCCCTTAGATAAAAAAGAACCTAGACATGTTTGATGTCTATGAACTCGAAATGACCTGGAGAATCATAATGGCAGGTCAGTTTTAGCATTTAGTGAACCTCTTGGTTACGGCTCTGGGAAGAAGGGGAGCGAAAAAGGAAAACGCAAAACCGGAAAAAGCTCCGGTCATTAAGGGGTTAAACTGAAGAAAAATCACAAAGGATAAAAACTCCACTGACCATACAAAAACACGTAGAAAAGAGCTTGCACATGGATAAGAATAACAATAAAATGACTAGTATAGAACAGGCTTAATTAAATAAACGACCCATCTGAAAATGTCCATAAAGTGCAGCACAGACTCATCTCAGCTAAAAGCCAAGACCCTTACATCAGGAACAGAGCAGACATTTATAGGACACTTCATAACTTTCCCAAATTATGAAAACATTTACAGCACATCCTGCACTGAGCTACTGTACCCAATGTAGTATATATTGTCGGAGTTGGTCCATTTTATGCCAACTCCACAGCCCTGGGAGGAAGGGACAGAAGAAGCCTATAACAGCTAGGAGAGACTCCGCTCCGATGTGGCCAGCTAGTAACAGATCCCTGTGATGTGGAAGCCTTTTACTCACTGTGACACAGAGGATGTGGGAGACTGTTTAGTCTCCACAACTGGACTCTTTAGAAAGCAGTGGAGCAGGGGGTGGCGGCAGCGCAGACATGTATTCCTCAGAGAGGAAAAGGGCCTGCATGTACCCCCATGGAAGAGGGAAGAAAGGAGTGTCACAGGAAGGGGGGAGAAGAATGCAAGAAAGGAGCAACTATGAGGGCAAGGCACCAAGAATGAAAGGAGCACAAACATCTGACGAGAGATCTGACAGTGCGGCGTCTCTCAGGACTCGTACACATCCTTTCATAGGGGATTTTACCTCATAATCCAGAACACAAGATACAATAATTACAGCCTACAGAACTCAATGCTAAAAACCTTCAGCAATTCACTACCCTCAAACGTCGCACCAAGCGGATTATTTAGCCTATAAATATTAGTGGGAATAATATCCACATATTTACAGTTCAGCACTAACGCATCTAAGATTTTGTATTAATCCGCCCTGGGCTGTTTTCTGTGAGGTATGAGGAGGATTTCGCTTGAATTTCTTCCTGAAATCTTTCCGGTGCGGATGAGTTCACACTGAGTAGCAATGTTCTCCCTGTCTGGTGGGCTCATTAACCTCCAAGGCCTCCGCACGGTTTCCACCAGGTATCGTACACGTGAACGCCAGCTTGCCAAGGCATGGTGCGTATCAGATACTCCATTTTGTACATAAAAAAGGGAAAGATTTCCCAACATTTGTTTTTTTTTTACCTTTCCCTAATTTTTGGATAGCAACTACTAAAAGTAAAGATATAGCATTGTAGAAGAGTAAAGGTTTCCCAGTTTTGTAGCCGTCATTATGTAGGTGTGACAAACACCTCTGGGGCATTTATTTTTTTATTTTGACACAATTTGGACTAAATATCATGTCACTATTGGAATTCATTAAAGGTTTTGCATAGTTTTCCTTCTACAGCCTTTGGATTCTGATTCAAAGAAAATTGGCGTAAATCGCCTTCAAAAGGTGCAAAATGTTTGCACAAGGCAAAGTTGAGAAGAGATTTTGTAACTAGGTGTTTTCAAGAAATCCCAGCCAGCATCGCCAAAAGAAATGGTGCTGGGGCGGGAAGAGGGCATGACATGCCTCACGCCAGGAATCTTCCCCCAGCCCCCCGAGAGGAGGAAGATTTCTGGTGAGGCACATATGGGAGCACGCCAAGATGTACCCGATTCAATAAGTGGCGAGCACCTCTACATGAATCAAGATCCTCTCACTCCATGTCATGAAGACCAGCGTTCACTTCTGGCTGAAGAAAGAGTAAACTGCAAATCAGCTCGTGAGCTCATTCTGACAGGAGATTTTAGAATTCTGGCTCCTTCTGGACTCACCTCAGCCAATTTAGGACCATAAAAGTTCAGCTCAACTTTCAGATGGCCAGAAATCAGATGAAAGAAACTCTGAAGGAAGAGTTATACTTTTCAAACAGTATGAACTCACTGAAAGAATCTTGGTTAACTCATTCTGCAGTCAGCAATAGACCGGAAGCTATAATAAACAAATTAATAAAACCCAATTGCAAAAAAAATGATTTTGAACCAAAAACACATGTATTAAAAAAGAAATAATATAATGCACCAGAAGATGTCCATTCCCTTTAACCTGTGAAGTGTTGGGGAGGGTCAGTTGGAGTTTTTATTTTTTTCTTAACTGTAAAGATATCACAGTTAAAATAGAAAACAGTTTTTTGATGTGGATTCACAACAACATGTACGGTGCAAGTCAGAAGAGCGTGTATGAAGGGGACTCATACGGTGAGCTCACCCCATAGTCGGCAGATCATAGCTGTGTATTACAGCAAGGACCTGCCTAACAATGACTAGGTGGAGGAGACCATCACCTATCGATTGTTAACCTGTTAAATGCTGCTGTCAAACTGACAGTGACATTTAACATGCACCCGTGCTGTGCTTGCGAGCAAAAATTAAACCCTCACTCCGCTCCATCAACCGAAAAATAAAAACGTTACAGGTCTTGGAAAAAGGTGAAACCGGACAGGTGTGGTATTGCCGTAATCGCACGATTCATATTGCAAGGTTATTTTTGCCGCAAAATGTAAGCCGTAAAGACAATTCTCAAAAAATAAATGTCAGAATTGGAGGGGGGGGTCACCCACAATTTCTCCCCACTATAAGGTAGCGCTGCCATTCGGGTAGGGGATACTCGCTTGGCAGCCAAATAATCACATCCGGCACGGGTTTTCCATAAAACAATCACAGTCCATGCGGTTTATTTAGGCATCATAAACCATGACCAGCAACATAAAGTTCATATTAATAGCATAGCGTCCATGACAGAGCTTCCCTCTGTTATCCCTGTGGTCCCACGGGTTGTGCCATGTCCATACGCAGGCTCTTCAGCCTCACAGATATCTCACCCCGTCAGGGTTTACCTCATGGCTGCTTCAGCTTACTGCAGACGTCCATTCCCTCCAGGGAACTATTAGGCACGTGCAGCCATTAAGCACAGCGTTCACTTGCTGTCAGGAAGACAGCCCCATCTCTCTCAGACGGGACGTTCCAAAACAGACCAACTAGGTCCCAGCATTCACTCCATGTGACCTACCCTGGCCACCTTATATGGTCCGTAGCCACGCCCACCGGGTCACATGGCTATGACCTCATCACAGGTCCTTCAACCACTCATACACACTTTACAATAGCGTTCTTAAACACACCCCCTGTGTGGGTTTGAAGGTTACTGGTCCAGCCCGTCTCACCAGTTACCTGGAGACTTCCCAAACACATTGAAACAGCACCTCAGCAGTATCACTGCTGATCAACACACACACACACACGTCTCCATCCCAAGACCACCCACCTTGAGATACATAACAGTCCTTTAGCACCCTGCTCCTGTTACCACTCTGGACAAGGCTATCCGTTCGTCCTGGGACACCCACACAGCTCCCCCTAGCGGACACAGTGTTCCCTACACCACTTAGATTTTTTTCCTTTTTTCCAGTACCCCAACGTGGTAAAATGGATTGTGTCATTCAAAGTATAAGTTGTCCCTCAAAAAAAATAATTTGTAATATGTGTATGTGGACAGAAAAATATAAAAGTTATGGCTCTGGCAAGAAAGGGAAAAAAACAACAAAAAAAGGAAATGCAAAAACAGAAATTGGGCCCATCGTGAAAGGGTTACACTAGGGTTTAACTACAACATCTGAGAGCAACATAATGTAGGAAAAGAGACCCAGATTCCAGTGATGTCACTTGGTTTACCGAGTACAGCAGTTGTGACATGATCAAAGTTTTTAGATGTAGCAGAGTTCATAAAGCTAACCCCGTCCATCACAGCTTTCTGTGTACATTGTCTATTGACAGTTAGCTGCTTATCAGAGGAGGGGGCGTGGCTGGACCAGGATACACATAGGAGCTGTAGTCGGGGCAGTGATAATCTATTCGTGATAATACCTTCATTGCAAGCAAATAATGGCACACAGCTTAATAGGTGACACAACTGAAATCTGTGCTTCAGCCCCTACCTCACACTGACTTCAGATTACATAGCAAAAACCTGCAGATTCTCATTAAAAATAATGTCATTTTTCAACAAATATAAATACTCTGCATGAGTATACCTATTGTTGCAATCATAAATACCAGAACACCTGATTGACCTCGTTAAATTTATTGGGGTCTGAAAAATGTATCCAGACCAATTTAGTCCATACTAATAAGACAGTTTTCCCAACTTACCAATTTTTCTCCTGGTTTCAGACCACACTTTTTTTGTAATGACTCTTTATTTCTGTGCTAATCAATGGCAGTAAAACATGGAAGTGTAGGAGGACAAGATTAAAGAAATTAAAGATTTTTTTCAATTTCAATCACAAAAAAAGAAAATGTATTTCATCATAGACAATTGTTCCTGTGGGCCACTACCACTACAATGAGAATGAGGCCTATATCCGACGCTCCACACCCGCACTACCTTCACAGAAAAGCAGCTCGCAACCATGATGAAATGACATCTTCTCTGGCGTTCACAAGACCCTTGTAATGAAGGACCCTACAGCCAATCCCCCCAGGGCGCACACTGCCTATTCCTGGCACTAGGAAAGTGTTGGAAAGTGCATGTCGTAAGCTGTAGACCCAATGAAGAAAAGCATGCCAATGCGTGCTACAGCAGCACTAACTCACCAGAAAGCTACAGTCACATCCGTGGAAAACGGACCTTTATTGTCTCCACGTTGCATCCGTTTTTTCTGCATTTATTTTTAAAAACTGAAGGACTTACAAAGGTCTGAACTTTTATCCATCTATCCACTCTTAACAATGGATCAGTGAAAACTGGATGAAATATGGATTGAAAACTGAAGCACAATGGAGGTCATCAGCTTTTCATCTGCACAGACTTCTAAAACCGATGCCAATAGGACGAAACTATGGATCATTGCGCTGTGGGTTTAAAAAATAGAATGCACACAGACGTGTCACACGGACACATGAATGCAGTCTAAGGGCTGATTTACACTTTTTTTAACCACATGTAATATTTTTCGTCTGTTAGTCTACGGTCACACGTTCAGTATGTCACATGAGTATGTGTAAGCCCAAATCAGGAGTGGGTGATAAATCCAGAAGTGATGATGTGTTTCTATTATACTTTCCCTCTGATTGTTCCCCTCCTGATTTTGGCTTACACATAGACAGTGTGATCGTAGCCTAATTTTGACTGTACACTGACCCCTTCAGAAAATAGCTTCAACCACAAATCGTCCTGTGTGAACACAAGCCATTGGATGGCAGTAATATACCGCAGCATACAAGCAACACGGACACAAGAGTAATGGAGACAGAGGAACGTCATAAAATACAAATAGGGGCAAGGTTGATGGAAGCTGCCACTGGTCTGTTGGGTGAAGGTGACACATTAAGCACATCTGGAAGATGGATGCTCCAGAGAGGATCCCTGGCAATCAATCAATAAAGATAGTTTAATTGGTTTATTGTCCCTGCAGGTTTCTTATCTGCATGTACAGACACACACTTTCATCTGCAACCTGGGGAGAATACATATAGAGCTTCGGCTTTCTCTCATTTTTGACCCCCGTGTTTCATAAATACAGCTTCTTCTGAAAAGAGTATCATTTATACATCATTGCAAACCAAAGATTCAGATACAGAATTCCACCATAGAATTTGGATGCAGCGTTTCATTAATTGCTCTAGCTGGACTTTTTTTTTTTTTTTTTTAATGCTGCTTAGCCCAAGGCCTCATGCAAACCACCATATTATGGCTCTATACAGCCAGAAATAGTAGCGCTATACAGCACCCATAAATCTCTGATAGTTGACAGTTCTGTTCCCCTGGCAGCCCTCTGTCCACCCCATCTCTGCACAGTTTGCGTCATGGGGAGGGAAGAGGAAGAAAAGTGCTGCCAGACACCTCTGATCCCCTGGGAGCAAAACGAAAAAAAGCATTTTGTTGAAAAGGCGCGTTTCGGTTCTGTACGGAGGCCTTACTTGACCGGACAACACCATTTAAGAGCTAGGACGCTGATTGAAAACTTAGGCAGTTATTGAGATCCGATGTTGGTTCTAGAATGCAGTTCAATAAAAATAAAAAATACATCCGGATCATGGTGGACAGCTAAACGTTTACGCCAATAGGGGACGTCTCATAGTATGAGATCTAGGGTACAACACAGAAATAACGAATGCATTTATGAACATGTGATCAATTTAATCCTGGCACCATAAAGGACTCTCGACGGCCAGGACAGACAGACGCACGGTAAACGAATGAGCATTTCTTCCCCCGTTATATTAAAGAAAAGCCGCTTTTCCTGTAAAAATAATATATTATAAGGGGTTGCTTATGTCAATGCTGCAAGATCAGCAAAACCAGCATTTATGTTATTAATAAACTCCTTTGATAATTTTACAAACAACATTGTTAACCTGGTAAAGAGAGGTGGAAAGGTCTTCTTGGTGTATAAAATCCAAATTATAGCATTGCCCATGGCAACCTGCTACTGCATACACCAATATAATAAATCCCACCTCTTCTGTTAATACTGCGCTTGAAATGACCCCGGCTAATCAAGAGGAAAAGTTACTGCAGAGTAAATTCTTACAGGATGATGTAGCCGAAATGATGATGAAGCTTTCAAATATTACAAGCTATAAAAATATAAGAGCCAAGACATTTTTCTCCTATTATTAGGAACCAGTTATCGCCTGGAGCAACCTCCTGTTCCCAGTGACTCAGGGGTTATATGTGCACAAAAGCCAGAACAGAAAAATGGAAACTTGTTAAACTTGCCGAATTAATAGACATTATAATAGCCAGCTCTAGAGACCGCTCTGTGCAAATCCTGCCAATCGGGGAACAAGGCAACACATGCAGCCGAATTTTAAAACTGTTTTAAAGCCATTTTTCTAGCCATCAGGTATACGGTAGCTCACTTTTTAAATTTATTTATAGATTTATTTTTTTTTTTTTTTTTTTTAGACAGGCACTGCTATCTAAAACCATTTACGTGCTCATAATACATGTGTTATACCAATGGCTTACTGCTCTGAAAAACAGAATGACAAAAAGAAAAAAAACAAACTAATGCATCTAGGATGCAAATAGGCTGACACCCGAGAAAACAAAATAAAATATGGCAGTTCTTTTTCTCTGGGATGGCAACACTCAGGGTCGGACTGGCCCATTGTTGCCCGGGTGTAGTAACTAACTGCTGTCCCACTCTCTCCCTCCGCAACCTTGCTCTCCACTCGCCGTCCAGCTCTCTCCCTCCGAAGCCCCACTCTCCACCCTCCGTCTCTCTCCGAAGCCCCATTCTCCACCTGCCATCTCGCTCTCCATGCGCCGTCCCGTTCTATCCCTGCACTCCATCCGTCTGCAGCCTCACTCTCCTTCCGTGTCCCACTCTCTCCCTCCTCGCAGCTCCACTCTCCACCCGCGTCCCGCACTTTCCATCTGCAACCCCGCTCTCCACCCGCCAGTGGGTCGGGCTATGTGGAGTATATAATGAAAAACTAGTCACTCAACTTAGAGAGATGCTTTTGGTGTTTATTTAATGCAGTCCAAAATAAAACGTTTCGGCCACATCCGGCATTTGTCAATTACAGACTGTTTAAAAGTGTTGTGGATTCATGGGAATCCTGATTATTTAAGGCAGGACACGTCTCGGTTAATGTGAATTTGTAGACTTGGGGGTACTGTTGCATAAACCCCACGGATTAGTAGTCCGAGTGCTTCAGTGTGTCAGCATGCCTGTGTCAGACGCAATATACCACCCTTGTCTGGGTCACACACATTGGGGAAGATTTATTAAAGGCGCTTTCCTTTTAAAGGAATCCATTAGCAAGATTTCAGCCACCATTATGTGCATGTAGCTATTTGAAAGGCATGTCTAGCTATACCTTTACATAGCAAAGCCGTTCCACAGAAATCAAAGTATGAATTAATGTAAAAATAGTTCATCTGCACATCTGAAGCCTCTGTCACTCCAGCTCTATTCCTTGCCCAGCTCCGCCTCCTCCTGCTTCACTGATCGCTCATTTGCCATGAAGTCACAAAGCAGAGATGCAGTCAAGCAGGAGGCGTCACTGAGCAGAAATAGAGCTGGAGTGATAGAGGCTTCAGATCTTCAGCCTCATTTGAAAATTAATTGGAAAGCTGATGATTTCTCAGTAATGTAGGAACAGACAGGACATGTAAAAGGTATTGCTGGATTTGTCACTGAAAGAGCTACATGGACATATAAATAGTTTAGGGTGTAAAATCCTACTCCCTAGAGAAATTACAAACTGCTTAGTGAGTCACAAAGTATCTAAAATCTAATGCACAGAATGTAAGGTATTTATTGGAGCAAACTAAGCCTGAATTTTGGCACGTTTTACTTAGTGAAGTGTCAGCAAATCTGTGCAATATATTTTGGAATCAAAGTAGGGTCAATTTGATTCATAAACCTACGCTAGAAGTTTGACGCTGCACTCTTATCTGGCAGAGAATGGGTTATTGTCAATTCTGATGAACCCATCCAAGCAATGCAATTCCTACTAACCGGACACTTTTTAGCCTTCTTCAAACGTCTGCAATAGCACTCCTGGGCTGGGAATTATCAGTGCATTTATCACAGCATTACTGACCGCGCCAGCTCTCTGAGGCAGAACTGCATGCTCAATGCTTTATTTGTATTCGGCAGACCAACCCTTGCAGAATGCGCTGGCCTCGGATTATTTGCTCCGTTTTCCACCAGAATTCCTACCTAAGTAATCACTCGTGTGCCCTCTAGATCGTCCTCATTTCTACTGCTCTTACCTGTGTACAATCTGTTATAGAACCAACGAGAAAAACAAATAGGGAAAGGCCAGACACCTGTAAGGCCCAGTGCGACATATGGGATAGGAAGACTGGAACCATGAGAAATTAAATAGGTGAAATCTTAACGGTTTAGGCTTCTGAATGTGGGTGTCACATGAGAAGCCACCACTGAGGGTGATAAGCTTATCAGACAGCAAGCTAGCCATTTTCTCTGCTGCATGGTAAGATCTGACTTTTAGGGTTACCCTTGTAATACAAGGCCACTTTGAACCTGGGCAGCACATTGGCTCAGTGGTTAGCACTGTAGCCTTGCAGCGCTGGGGGGTCCTGGGTTAAAATCCCACCAAGGACAACATACTTTCAAACTTGATAGGGAATTTAGACTGTGAGCCCCAATGGGGCCGTGATGATGTCCGTAAACTGCTGGAGAATACGATGGCATAATATAAGCATAATGAATAATAAAAAATGGGAGCAGCTCTTATTAAGTGGCCGAGTTCTAGCCGATAACGAGGGACCCTAAGCTGGGAACCATCTTCTGCAAAATCGATATGCACTGGTACTTCTTAGGCTAGTTTCACACTTGCTTTTTTTTGCAGCGCGTTTTTCCCGCAAAAAAACGCATACAACTGCTGCGTTTTTTTCAAGCATTTTTATGAGCATGCATGAAAAAAACGCAGCGTTTTTATGCGTTTGTATGCGTTTTTAGTGCGTTTTTACCGCGTTTGCGTTTTTTTCCAACATTAGGTGGCCCCTCACACTAACCCAAACCATGACTTTACTAACCCTAACCCTGACCCTAACCCTAACCCTGACCCTAACCCTTAACCAAACCATACTTAACCCTAACCCAAACCCTAACTAACCCTAACCCTGACCCTAACCCTGACCCTAACCCTTAACCAAACCATACTTAACCCTAACCCAAACCCTAACTAACCCTGACCCTGACCCTAACCCTGACCCTTAACCAAACCATACTTAACCCTAACCCTGACCCTAACCCTAACCCAAACCATACTTAACCCTAACCCTGACCCTAACCCTGACCCTAACCCTTAACCAAACCACACTTAACCCTAACCCTGACCCTAACCCCAACCCTAACCCTGACCCTTAACCAAACCATACGTAACCCTAATCCTGACCCTAACCCCAACCCTGACCCTGACCCTAACCCCCCTTAACTAACCCTAACTCTAACCCAAACCCCTAAATTCCATGGTTAACAAAAAAAAACGCATGTGCAAAAAAACGCATACATGAGCATGCCAGTGCGCATGTATGCGCATCCATAGGCTATAATGGCCATTTTTAGCGCAAAACGTGCGCATATGTGCGCATGCGCTTTTTTGCAGGGCCAAAAAATGCAACATGCTGCGTCTGGAAAATACAAACGCACACCCCAAAAAAACGCAGCGCATGAAAATCGCATACATGCGCTTACCAGCGCGCAGGTATGCGCACCCATGTTAAATATAGGGGAAAAAACGCATGCGCACGTATGCGTTTTTTTCCAGCGCAAAAAAAACGCAAATGTGAAACCAGCCTTAGGGTCCCGTTTCACTTAGCGACGCACCAGCGATCCCGACAACGATACGACCTTCTAGGGATCGCTGGTGCGTCGTTAAATGATCGCTAGTAATCTCTTTAATGATGCAGCAACGATCCAGCGATCAAACACAGCGATGCATGCTGCCCAGCGGGACGCCGACGACGAAAAAATGGCCCAGGACATTCCTGCATGATCAGCGATATCCAGCATTTAGGCATTCCTAGGAAAGCATACCCCCAGCAACAAAAATTACTTAGAGGATCCTTCTTCTGGAGGTCGGATAAGTCATAATCTCCAACAAGTACACATGGACGATTTTTACCATTACAATCTGATGCAGAAGAGGACGATCACCTCAAAATGTCCCATCAATACAAATTCTTGATGAGAAAGTTGTAGGTTATGAGATCTGTCCCCAGATTTCACAATATGTACGGCATATGTACATTAAATAGATCATAGGCTTGATGAGGATGGTGTATTTACTTTGGAAATCCTTGTTAAGAACGACTGGACAGTTGTTTTGGAAAGCTTTCCTGCCAGATATTTAAATGCTGACCATAGTGTCAGGATTATACAGCCATTCAGAACTTTTGGCGTAAATACACCAGTCTCCAAAGGTCTAAGAGACTTCTGTAATAATGTATGCGGTTTGTATCATGAAATCTGGTTACAGCTCCACCATGATAATTAAGAGAAAATACTTTACTAAAGGCCCCGTCTCACATACAAATGCACCAGCGATCCCGACAACAATACGACCTTTTCAGGATCGCTGGTGCATCGCTACATGATCGCTGGTGAGCTGCCAAACAGGCAGCTTCACCAGTGATCAGCACCAGCAAGGACGCTGGTCTCTAAGGTAAATATTGGGTTACTTAGCGGCGCGCGTCACTTAGTTACCCGATGTGTACCTTAGAAACCTAGGTGCTCGCGCAGGGAACTGCCAGCACGCAGGTTTCTAAAGGTACACATCGGGTAACTGAGTGACGCGCGCCGCTAAGTAACCCAATATTTACCTTAGAGACCAGCTCCCAGCGCCTGCTTAGAGCGCTGGGAGCCTCGCTGATCGTTGGCTCCCGCTGCCACACGCAGCGATGCGTGCTGGCCAGCGGGAGACCAGCGATCAAAAAATGGCCCAGGCCGATCGAGCATGATCAGCGATACTCGGTGGGGGGAGCCGGTCGCTGATCCCCGTCACACACAGCGATCTCGCTGGTGAGATCGCAGTGGTGTCACACAACTTGTCAGCACTGTGAAATAATAAGTGTCTACCTCCAGAGGGGGAACCTGTGACAACTCAAAGACTAAAAAGTATTAAAGTGCTATGCAAAACATTAAACTTAAATATGAAATATAAAATACTTAGTAGGAAAATGTCAGTAAATACTTGCAAGAGCGCTTTGCCATCTGGCACCGTTCACTTGCATGGGTGAGATTGATCTGCAAGTCAAGTGAAAAATGCACATATCTCTGTATTCTGTGATTTTTTTTTTTATTTAAAGAAAAGCAAACAAAAACAAAATTTGTGAACAGCCCCAGAGACTATGGGTATGTGTTTTATCAGAGAAAAACAAAAAAGAGAAGACATAGTAAGGAATGGGTGTGTGAACGAGGCCCTATTTGAAGGTACTGGGCAGAAACACATTAACGACCTATATGTAGAAAGTACAGGCAAAGATTAATAAAATAGAGGGGCGATTCCTTATGCAGAAAGGAAAACAGTAAGGGTTAACCCATGAAATCACTTTGCAAACCTGATTCCCTCCCTTCTAGAAGCCACCAATAGATGCAAGGCCATGAGAAGGAGTTGATGATCCCTAGGCACAGCCGGTGGAGGGAACACGGCACGGCTATGTGCCTCTGCTGCCGGAGTTTCAAAGGAGAGTCGTTCTCCGCGGTCGGCTGGTCAAACACAACATTAAGTGGCAAACACTAAAAAGTTAATTGAATGTTAGCCAACAGATGCAAAACCCTCATTCTAATGGGATAATTAATTTCTTTGTTTTTATAAAAAATTTAAAGAGCGATCAATGCTTACACCCCCGAGGGTAATTGGGTGCATTGAAGGAAGACTCTCGGCATAGGGTGAGTAGATGCTTCACGTGCAGGCCAGAAGTCACAATGTCTGGGTAGGTGGGTGAGGGACAAACCATACAGGGCTACTTTTATCCAGTGACACAAAATATTGATTCCCATTACTAATATACAAGAATAATCTAAGTTACCAGAAATGTCCGGTGCTCCTTACACTTCCTCCGTAAACTGCATTTGGTGGTTTGTCTGCTATAATACAGATACTAAATATGGTCTCAAGACTAAAACGTGGCAGTGTCAAGTAGGACTAAACCATTAAGAAAAAAAAAAATGTTTGTACAAGTGAGATGTTACACAGCCGAGTGCTTATGTGCGTATACAGCAAGTCCAAATATTCTCCCTAAGTGGCCCGGCCTTTCCGAGCCGTAAACACTACACCTCTGGGCCAACGGTGGCTGCGGAGCGGCAGTCTGCAGACAGAAGCTCTACAGGTTACTGACCTGCACCACAGAGGTCAGGCCACCCAGGGAAAGGGGAGAATTACACAAGGAGAGCACATTTCTGGAGAAAGATGGAAAGACGCAGCAACCAAAGCTCAGATTGCCTGGCGGGGCCCAGAGGAATTCAGATCAAGAACTGAGTGTTGCAAAGAAAGACATTGTGAAAAGAGAACTGGTGACGACGAGAAAAGAACTACAAAAAGATGATGTCTCTGATGCTGAGAAAGTACAGCTTGCATAACAGCCAAAAAAGCATAGTAACCACGGACAGGGCTTTCTGTAGGAGGGTGGAAGAAGAGCGGAGGGAGACAAAAAATACAAGTATTCTTTCATGATCAGATGGAGTTTTGGGCTAACAACTGTAGCACTGCAAAGACCATGTCAGATTGGCAAATGCCTATCATGTCCTGATGCTCCCACCCTGAGCAGAAACGGTGTTCTCTTTCTTAAAACAACACTTTTAACAAAAAAAAAAAAAAGAACCACGCAGAAGGGGTAAGGCCACGTTTACACGTTTAGTATTTGGTCAGTTTTTTACCTCAGTATGTGTAAGCCAAAACCTGGACTGCAACAATCAGAGGAAAAGTATAATAGAAACACGTCACCACTTCTGTATTCATCACGTACTCCTGGTTTTGGCTTACAGATACTGAGGTAAAATACTGACCAAATACTGATAGTGTGACCGTGGCCTTAGGCTACTTTCACACATCCGGCTTTTTGAATCCGGCATGATGCGGCGAAATTTGGAACAACCGGATCCGGTTTTGTCCCATAGAGTATTGTCGCCGCACCGTGCCGGATGGGTATGCGACGCATCCGGTTTTTGCCGGATACGGCAAGAAGTAGCCATCCGGCGTCTGCAAAAAACGTTCGCTGCAACGTTTTTTTTTTTTTACAGCGCCGGACCAGTTTTTCTCACAGCGCATGCACGGAGACTGAGTCTCACGCTGCTCTTTTAAATGTGGGCACCACCGTATCCGGCCACGCAGGCATCCGGTGTCTCCGGCACATCCCGCCCCTACGGCTTTTCGCCGCATGGCGCCGGAGACACAAAGCCGGATGGGTGAAAGTAGCCTAAGGCTGTGTTCACACACAGCGTTTTTTACAGCGGTTTTCACTATAAAACCGCTAAAAATAAGCTGCAGTCATTTCTATGCATTTTGCACTTTTTGTGCACATTGATGCGTTTTTTTACCGTGAAAAAAACGCATCGTGGTAAAAAACGTAGCATGCACATTAATTTTGCGGATTTTTCCGCGGTTTAGGCTTCTCCCATGCTTTTAGAAACCGCTGCGGAAAAAAACGCATCAAAACCGCGCAAAAAACGCCACGGAAAAATAGGTGCGGTTTCTGGGAAGGGATTCAGGTTTTTGAGCAGAAATGTTCTGCAACGTGTGTACTTAGCCTTAGACGTACAGAGATGTAACTCTTGTTAGAAAGCTGTGCGCTGTGATTGATGCCTCTGGCAGTGATATCTCTTGCTCCTGTTGGGTGTGTTCCCGGAGATCAGAAGTGATCAGTTGATGAATAGAACAACTGGTGGAGGAATGTTACTGTGCTGTAGACGGGACGACATTACCACGGCAACCGTGTAAACAAAGGAAGGTGGAGAAGAGCAGTGCAGCAGGGGCTTCCACAGTTAGTAACGTTTATTCTCAGGCATTGCCCAAATTATTTGAAAAGCTTCAATTTTTTTTTTTTTTTAAAGCTAAGTTGCTACAGTAAACTGCCAGTGGTCCTATAGCAGAATCCTTAACGCCTTTTCAGGCATTTTTGTGGCCTTAAAAAAGGTGCCAAAGTCATAGACCTCCTAAACGCTATACTTTCAAGCATAAAGAGCGGGCAGCTTCCACCAAGTCATTTTTTTAGTTGCTTCAGGGTTTCTGACCCTTGAGGCAGTTAAAAGATGTGGCATAAGGCAGAACATTTGCACAGCAGTGTCATTTTGACATTGCAAAAAGCCCTAGCGCCTGCGTACTGCAGTAATTTGCCTTCGCAGGAGCGCAATGCCAGGGAGACAGTGTGGAGGAGTCATACACACGAAGTAAGGAGGACAACGGCATTGTAAGAAGAAGGGAGGCACCAGACCAAGACCCGCGACACCCCTTGGACCACCTGACAGGTGAGTATAATAAAAGCTCTTTTTCTTCTCTTAGGCCTGTTTCACATTTCCATTTGTTGCCATCAGCCAAAATCCACCGTTTTGCAAAAAAAAAAAAAAAAAAAATGGATCCACCATTTTTTCCCCATTGACTTGCATTAGCGGCGGATTTTGATGGATGGTCATCCGTTTTTTGACGGCTCCGCCACAATTTTAGCGTCCGCTGACTTGAGTTGACGGACAATGAAACGTTTTTTGGCTGCGTCAAAATAGCGGATAGCAACGGATCCGCCGCTATCCGCCATTCGTTACAATGGTCACCTATCGGCGGCGGATCCGTTGCCAACCGTTTTTTCACGGAATCTGGGAATGGATCCGCTTTTTGACACTGAGCATGCCCAGAAAAACTCTTGCCAGAAATTTAACCCCAAATGCCGTTCTGGCGTCGGAAAATCTCTCTCTCCTTTTCCAGAGTCATTTCCCTTTAAATTTCATCACCTTGCCTCCAAAAACGGATCCTGTGACGTCCGTTTGTGGCAAAACGGATCCGTTTTTTCACACTCTGGCGGATTTGGACTGACGTCAAAAAACTGAAGTGTGAAACAGGCCTTACAGGTCGGGTTGGGGGCAGATATACAGCAATATAGAATAGAGTACAGCTTACCCACTGACAAAGACATGAACAGTCTATAATTTTAAGGGTAGATAAATTTAATATTGAGATAGAATATGAAAAATAAAATCCAGAAAATCACATTGCATAAATTATTGTCATTGCAGAGATCTCAATCTGTGCATGCGCCACCTCCGGCGGCCATTTTCCCGAATAGAAGTGTGGAGGGCTCCATGCTTTCAGAAAATGTCGCCAAAGCCGCCCACACCACCGAGCAGCACCACACCACCAGGCTGGGATGGGAGTGAGATCATCGCCCTGCAGCGTCAGACCTCTGGAAGAATCGCCCGACTCCTGCTGCCACCAGCGCTGACGACCCCCTCCCAGGTAAGCTGAATTCAGGACTAAGACGGACGCCCTTTTGACGCATTGATTTAATTTTTTCCCCCATTTTCCTTCTGAAAATTTGGGATGTGTCTTATGATCCGATGTGTCTTATAGTCCAAAAAAATACGGTACATATAAACACCTATTTTCAGCTTTTATTGCTACTCCAAAACGCCAAGAAACCTGCAGCACATGAAAAAAGGGGAAAAAAGCTCATCTACAGAGCATACCAAATGGTGTGTAATGAACCATGCGGGTCACTGTCGTGACTATGGGAAAAGATACAGGAAAGATGTATATCTTTGTACCGTGTTAGCCAGTAGATAGAAAAATATTCAGGATTGAGAGTCCTCAGTAGTTGATACCTTTTA
Organism: Dendrobates tinctorius; assembly: GCF_039654945.1. NCBI lineage: Eukaryota > Metazoa > Chordata > Amphibia > Anura > Dendrobatidae > Dendrobates > Dendrobates tinctorius. Next base: position 7,516,996 of record NW_027361773.1, read on the forward strand.
ATGGCTAACTGAAAAGATGGTAACACATTGCAAGCTTTCTAGCCTGATGAAGAGACCTGAGTAGTCTCGAAAGCTTGCAATGTATTACCATCTTTTCAGTTAGCCATTAAAAGGTATCAACTACTGAGGACTCTCAATCCTGAATATTTTTCTATGGGAAAAGAAGCACCATTGTAAATGGAGCTGTGCAATCTGAGCCCTTCAGACAGAAACCTTCTTCGAAGTAGATGGCTAAATTAGGTCCCGATCCAGGCTCTAGCGTGTGAGTAAAACTAAGTGATACAGCCACTGAAAGGCTACCGAGCGTCCACTGAATCTGGCCTCAGACACATCAAAAGCAGTCATTCCTCTCTTGGCCTCTATCAGATCAACTAAAGCCCAGCGACTCCTTAAGGAAGGGGGGAAACTTGTGCTTGTAAAAGCTAAGCAACTTATCATGCGCTGATCTTGAATTACAGCCTGTATTAGTTTTGATTGGAAACAGTCAACAAGCATGTTAACAATGTGAACATTTAGAACAAAAAGAAAAAAAAAAAAAAAATTACCAGGGGGGTGATTTTAATTGTATATTCGATTTACTTGCATATTCCCATAAGAAAGCATTTAAAGCAAACCCGTCAGCAGGATTTTGCTCGGTAAACTACAGACACTGGATCTGAATGTAAAAAAATCAAAAACTGAAAGTGAACCATGACCATGTGAACCTGCACTTCATTTCCGGAAAGAATACTGCCGTATGCAGAGTAAATCTTCCAGAGACCTTAGTCCTAATAGACACTTTTGATAAGTCCGTGTTATAATGAACCCTACAGCACAAAATGGTTTATATTTATGGCAGATGCCACAACAGTAGTGTGAATAGAGCCTTGCTGGAATAAAGAGACCCAACCAATAGGCATTACTTATTCCATAACACTATATTGTGTGGTCTACAATGCAACAAGCGCATGTAGGCCAGGTTATGAATAGGCAAGCAGTTTTTATATTGTGACTATTGAAAATCCTGAGGGATCAAGCAATAAAATAATTTTACCATAAGATCCTTGGAGAGAGAATACAATAGAAATTGTACACGCATGCCAACCAGTGATAAACTTATGGATGTCATCACTAAAAATGTTTCATGATTTTACTGACTTTTTATTTGGAATGGCTTTTCATGTAGATTTATACTTACTTTATAAATGTAGAAAGGAGGGGAAAAGGGTAGAGAAAAGATCGAAGGGAAAGGGGGAAAAAAGGGGAAGGGAAAGAAAAAGGGAAGGGAAAAAAGGGAAGGGAAAGGAAAAAAATGGGAAGAGAAGGAAAAAAGCGTGGGGGAAAAAAGGGAGGGGGAAGGGGAAAAAAGGGAGGGGAAGGGGGAAAAAAAAAAAGAATGAAGGGAAGGGAAAGAGGAAAGGGAAGTGGAAGAGAGAAGGAGAAAGGAAAAGGATGGAAGGAAGAATAAAGAATGATGGAAGGAAGAAAAGGAAAAACGCAACCCAAGATCCACATCCAGTATACAGACTCATACCAGCATGACAGCATCAAAAGCCAAAAGGCCTGCAAATTCAAAGTCTGCTAGCAAGAATACAGAAACTAGATCCAAGCTGCAAGATAAATATTATATATGACGTCACCATGCTTGTAACACACAAAAAATAATGTCAAAGACAAATGCATAACAATCTCTGGGGTTTGGACATATTGAATTTACCCACTCATTCCTGTTTGACCTTAGGTAAGCAACATCAAAAAGGTCTGGCAGCCACCTATCTCCACTTCCACAGAAACAGATATTAGCAAGTGATGTTAGAAAGATGTATGCAAAACATCAGATTTCTTGCTATTATGTTGAAGCTTTATGACCGTTGGGCAATTTGAAAAGGTTTTCTCAATTTGTTAAATGGGTAAAATTGTAGCATGAGAGTAGGCACTGTGCCACAGTGGTGCAACCGTACTCGGGTCAGAATTGTCAATCTTTCCGGAGCACACCGTCCTCCAGCAAGCCACGAGGCAAAGGAGTGGAACATTCCTGAAGACCAAAGATGAGAACACCTTTCAGTGAACTCAAACTGTGGCAGTCATGAATATTTGTGAAAACAAGATTACGGGATTGGTGACGAGACAGGAACCACACAAATATCCAAGGCAGTGTGGAAACAAGAGTAACATCATCAAGGCCCATATAATAGGTTCTCATTACAGCATCAAGGTCATCAAAAATGAGACGATTAGGAGCCTTACTGATTTTGTATCAGGGTGACAGTGTTTGTACCCAATGGATCGCTCAATGTTGACGTACTTCAGCAGCCAAGTGTTTATATCCCCGCAGGGTTTCCAGTGCTCGCCAAATTACTATACAAGATACACTCATAAAACAATAAAAACTTACAGTTTAGAACAAAATAACTGAACATATTTTTCCCCAAACAGGAGACCCCATACTAGAGCACCTGAACTCCAAAGCGCAATATTCAATAAATTACCTTATGACTTACTAATCAAATTTTAAATGTGAAACAAATAGAAAAAAAATTAAAATAAAGGATATTGTAACATTAGTTACGTAAACCGAGACTTATTAACTGCATTGTATAACTGGAAAAGCAGACTTGTCATAGAAGTGTTCACAGACTGCAACTAGATCTGGTCTTTAGTAATCCGGTTACCAGCAGCCCCAAAGAAATTACAGCTACAGTATATACGCATACACCTATATCCGACGGAGAATAGAAAATGCTGCATATGGCTTCCTGCAACGCAGGGCTTCATTAACAGAGAAGTGGAGAGACGCCCAGAGATGGCCTACAAGATGACAGCATCTTCCACACAAAACGGGCAGCCGATATGGAAAGCTTCCTCCACTGCGGCACTTAGAAATGACTGCTGGTGGCCCAAGAGAAAGCCTGCCAGGCTTGTTAATGCATTTCACGGACAAGTCCCACTTACAGAGATCCGGCTTTAGAAACTTTACCCTACCTGCGATACTCGGAATCCCTACAGAGACTCATTAATAATGTATTAAAAGTGTACGCAACGCTTCTCCCACCACTTTTAGATTTCTTCAGTGCTGAAGGCAACGGCTCCAAATTATACGGCTCCCCCACAAGGGGTTACTGCGTCAACCCTTGTAACAAAAATATTGGCCAAAAGTGAGACGATCTGCTGAAAACAGTAGATTAAAGGGCTGCCCTTTCATGCCTCGACTTTAATCACATTACTTCCATAACAGCCCATAACTTCATAAGCCCAAACTAAAAACAGGACAACCTGGCGACCTTGACACTTACGTGGGAGAAATGCTGCACTCCCGGTCTCCGAGCAGTTACACTTACAGCACAAAGATCCTATCTGATGCCAAATCAGTCCGGATAGTCGTGAGCAAGTAAAATGGCAGGTTAAGTGGAAGAAAAAATTATTTTATTTTTATTTTTAAATTCATGCCATGATCAGAAGATCAGGTAAATTAAGACTAAATTCACATTAGGCTTTTTTATGCTAATTTTCAGCTGCTTTTTACAGTAACAGCAAAGCCTAGGAGATTTCAGAAATCTCATGCGCACACATTGTTTTTTTTGCCATCAGTATTTTGTGCTTTGCATGTTTTTTTGAACATCGAGCACGTCACTTCTTTCAGCGTATTTCACCCACTGACTTGAATGGAGGGTGGAAAAAAAACACTGTAAAAATGCACCAAAAACGCAAGTATCAGGTTTTGCTGCGTAATTTGGTGCCAAAATCTGATTCTACGGAATAGGATTTTTTTCCCCCAAACTAAACTTTATCAGCATGAACAAAAGACAAATCTAGCATGCCAAAACTGTAGCAAAAAAACAAGGAAAATCTTTTTTTTTCCTGCAACTTCTTTCCTGTTGAGAGATCTGGTTTTGCTGCAGGAAAAAAAAAAAAAAAAAAAACCAAGCTAAAAAACGCCTAGTGTGAACTTACCCTAAAGATGCCAGCAAACAACCACAGGTTATTGGCAAGACCATAGCTCTCAGTCCTGCTGAATACACCTTATATTTCCATAGAGGAATATGGTTCAGTCTAGAGAAACAGCGAAGATCAGGTTGTTGAGGTCTTGGAAAAAAAAAAAAAAAAAAAAGGAGAGGGGATATTTTTTAACCCCCAGGAAAACAGAGCTTCCTTATCCTGGCTGACAACTGATTTAATATACATTTAATGTAAAAAGAATTTGGAAAGTCACTGAGGTTTGTTAACCTAAAATCTTCACACACTCTATCCCAGGAGATATCGGCCCACGGTAAAAAAAAAAAAAAAAAAAAAAAAGTGACCTTAATTTAACCCTGCTAGGACCAGGCAATTTTCCAGTTTTTTTTTGCACTTTCATTTTCTCTTCCTTCTTACAAGAGCCATCACTTTATTTTCCTCATTCTACACTGGGGCTTGTTTTTTGCACTACACATTTTACCATAAAATGTACTAGAAGCGGAAAAAAAAAAATCCAAGTAGGATGAAATTGTGAACTAAAAATGCAATTCTGACATAGTACTTTGGGTTGTTTGTATGGTAAAAATTTCTGGTGTTTCAAGCTCTTTTTTTTAATCTTTACAGTGTTTAGATATCGGGTTAATTTCACATTCTTATGGACCAGACGTTTACGAATGCAGCGATAGCAGAAAGGTTTATTTTTTGCAATGGTAACCCATTAGTGTTCCACACTCACAGAAAAAAGCCAATGGGAGCCGGAACACACGCACCGGCAGAACCGGCATTTCTAGGCCGCTGTCCACCACTGCAGATACCGCTCACCCAAACTATCGGCGGTAAGATGGGAGGCCGGGGACGCACTCTTCTGAAATGGTGCTTTCAATAAAGTTTTAATGGACATCCTGTCACCTGACCTCCACTCTTACAAACAAATATATACATTTTTTGGACATGAAACTCACGTGACGAGATGCCCAAGGCAACCTCGGAGCAAACAGGATAGTGTCTAAGAAAGTCACTGGCAGGGTAAAGTCTTTCAAAAAGGGTTGTGTGGTGAGAATATATTGAGAAGCCATCGGTAGGGTAGGTCATCAATATGGGATGTGTGGGGGTGTTGATCTGCTATCTGGCGGTGGCTGGAACACTTACTCCACTGAGTGTAGGGGCCGCTGCAGGGTGCCGCAGAACAGCTCGGACATATGCCAAAAGCTCTAACATTACATATGCAGTCTGACAACCACGTAGTAAGGATTAGATTATACCTTCAATTGGTCTCCTGCCTCCCTTGTTATTAACATCCTGTTTCCTTCCATCATGAAGCTCAGAGACAGACTTGAGCACACACTTCCCTTTCTGTGGGGAGATCAGGAAACACTTGAACTCCCACGGAGTGCCTCAGAAAAATTTCAAATACACGTTACATCGGGAAGTGCAAACTAGAAAAAGCCAGGAGCAACATGACAGGGTATAGAAAACGATGGTGAGGAGCAGGGCCCCCATTACAAGTGCTGAGGCCATCCATGGAAAGAACCTGCACCCCATAAGGAGCAGATGACAGTGAGAGCTGCCGTT